>NC_059426.1:166116103-166144456 GCF_021028975.2 Sphaerodactylus townsendi
TTGCGTGGAGAGTATTCTTTTCCAAGAGTGGTAGAAGGCTGCAGTGAGTGCAAGAAGGCTATAACATCTTCTCATCTTACCAGAGTAGCTCCGTTTTAAACTCTGCTGATAAAATATTCCAGAAATCTCAGAAGAACTATTTCGTATTTGATAACAGAAGACAGAGTAATGCTCACAACAAAATTGAAGGCAGACGAATGTTCAAGCCATGAGAACTGGGAAAATAAACTAGTGGAATATGCAGAAAGGGCAAAATTAGCAAACTTTGTGAACCAATCATGAATAAGTGACCAATCAAAGGATTTCAAGATAAATGGAAAACACATTATCCATTTTAGTCCACAATGAAAGAATAATGACAAAATGTGAAGGATGTAACTGAAATGAGCTTTATAAATTATCAATAACCTTTTTGATATATTAATATGTTATATTGGAAAGAGTTTGAAAGGGAAATAGATAAACGATTAATCACACTATGAAAGATGATAATTTGCCAATACAACTTTTGTCTAGAAATTTGTAATAGTAAGCATTCATCTTTTTAAAACCTATTTTGGATCATTAGAATTTACATCAGTAATGGCTATTATTGGCAATTGTTTTTTAATTTTGTATGTAATATTATATGTACAATTTTGTGTCCTCTCTTAGTTTTTAGAACTTATTATAACTATGATTTGATTCCATTTGCTTTTTCTGTTCTGTCAATTCATATCTATAAAAACATTTTTAAAAATAAAAACCTTATGTGTATGGATCTCTGGAGTCATTTCCACGTGGTAAAAATATCCTGGATTGAGCAAGAAAAATATCCCTGTGTAGCCAAGAATTCTGCACAGTTCCCGGTCCTAAAGCAGGTTTGCCCCATGATATTTCCCTCATCCCAGGGTATTCAAAAACTGCCAAATTGGTGGTTCTTTAAAAAAAAAACCCGGGGTGAGCCTGCTAGAGCCTGCTACAGTGCAAACACCAATTGGGAGCAGGACCATTTTATTTTTCCTGCCCAGCTGCCTGATCTCCCCACCTGATGTTCATTCAAGCTGCCACTCAAAAACAACAGCCAATCAGAATGTGGGACACTGGGCATGCTCAGATATGCTTCCAAAGTAAATACAGAAGTCCCAAGCTCGTGTGAAACAAGCTGGAGCATTTCCTCCTGGTCTTCACTGGATTCCTTCAAAAAACAGGCAGCCATGTGAATAGACACCCTAGGATAAAATAGACCCAGGTTAAAAAAATCCCCAGTGGTAAACAGGTCTAATTTTGCCATACGGAAACGACCTGTGAGTCAGCTAGGACTGGACAGCATATGTTACCTTAACTTTCTCGCTGACATGCAAAACGGATTACACGAGCATAAAATAATGCAACCAAATAGTATGAGACGCTCACTAACATTGCAACTGAGCCCTTTGGGGGAGGGCGGTATAAAAGTGGAATGAATAAATAAATAAATAAATAAATAACGGGATTGGGGTTTCAAAAATTACAAACAGTGCAAAAAGAAATTACATGTGTACATACACATATCGGAGGGAGCAATTGCTCCCCTGGCCTCCTCCATTAAGCATAGATTCTGAAAGAGATGATACATATATTAACTGTGTGCATTAACTATGTGTACACAAAAGCAGTGATACTGCAAAAAAACACAAACCATTAGGACATATGCAGGCTCTTTCAGAATGGACGCTGATGTGTGTAGAGAGGATGTGGGCCTGATCCTCTGGCATGTGCACTACTGGTATGCTATACACCCACAGATTTTCATGAACCCTGCTTAACTTTCCTCTTAGAAAATTCCTCACTGTCGCCCCTTCCGCACACGCAAAAGAATGTGTTTTCAAACCACTTTCACAACTGTTTGCAAATGGATTTTGCTATTCCGCACAGCTTCAAAGAGCACTGAAAGCAGTTTGAAAGTGCATTATTCTGCATGTGCGGAATAAGCCTAAGTCTGTTTTACTAAAGTTGCTGGACTTCTATAATTTTTGTCTAAATGGATCGGGATCGAGAACACAGCGTCTCAGAAAGAATGCAATTACTTGTGAAGGAAATTCCCAAGACGACTGCATTTTCAGAATCTGAATCCAGTTTAGAAACGTTAAAATGTGGCTATAGTGGACACTAAAAACCAAACCTACATTTTACAGTAACGCTCAGGATTTTCTTGCCTACTGGATCACTTTACGTGCTATTTTTCTAAATTGCAAATTTATCAGTTGGGAATAGCTAGATTCAAGTCCAGTAACACCTTAGAGACCAACAAAATTTCTGGGGCATAAGCTTTTCAGAATCAAAGCTCCCTTTCATTGGGTTCAATTGGGAGGTTTCAGAGGTGGAGCGAGGGGGAACTCTGCCCAGTGCATATGCTGCACCCCTGACGCAGTGGCGCCTGCCCTGTCCCTGCCCTACCCCTCCACGCAGAGGTGGGATCCAGCAGGTTCTCACAGGTTCCTGAGAGTAGGTGACTAATTATTTGTGCGTGCCGAGAGGGGGTTACTAATTGGTGATTTTGCCATGTGATTTTTGCCTTAGTTACACCCTCCTCTTAGCAGTAGCGCGCAGAACTTGAAGCTGTCTAGCAGGAGGTGCACCGGTGTGCGTGGCAGCCTGAGCCTGCGTGCATTCGTTTCCCGCCCAAGGACCGGCGCAGCGGCTGCGTCCTTGCCACAGCTCCGCCCAGGAATGCCCCACCCCCAGAATGCCTGGCCATGCCCCTGTCGTGCCCCGCCCAGCCCCATTGGGGCTAGACCACAGTTTGAATCCCACCACCATGGGAACCTGTTACTAAAATTTTTGGATCCCACCACTGCCTCCATGGCCTGGCCATAATTCTGCCGCTGCTCCGCCTGCAGCATCACGCCCTTCCCTGCCCTGTTGGCACTGCGCCTCTGGGAGGTTTAACTCTCAAAAATTTATACCCCCCAAATCTTACTGGCTTCTAACATGCTACTAGACTTGAATCTAGCTCCTCAGCTGTAAACCAACACTGTCTGCTGCTGGAAAAGTTACAAAAGATGTTCTATTAAAATCCTGATTTGGAATTTATGCAAAGTTATCTGAGATAGAAGAATTTGTTTAAGAACACCCCCCACTCTGCAATTGACAAACTTCAATTTTCCAGATTGCTGAATGTATATATTTACAATGGTTAACTTGATGCTTGTTTTCACCATTAAAAAAAAAATCTAATGTTACCCAGGCATTGGCAAGACAGCAGCTTATAGAATGTGCTGAATAATTTTTTTTGCACATGTATATTTCCATCTTAAGATGAATGGTGATGCTTATTAAATTGCGCTTGCGACAGAAATATAGGTCATTGCAAAGAGAAAGCCTTCATTACCATGTCCCTGTATTATTTCAGAAATGACCACTATAAAAGGCTGAGGGAAAAAAATTAAACCTATTTTTTAAGAAGGAAAAAAACCTCCGCTCTTATTGTAAATGGGAATATATCACCCTTAATGTCTTGAAGTAAGGTTTGTTGACAAGAATCATCCAAACTTTGATACAAAGAGAAATGGAAAATCCCCGATGGTGCCAGACAGCTTTCATTTTCCCTCCTGTAGCTAAACCAGACTGGTGGATTTGTGTTGAGAGACACCGCAGAATAAAAGGTGTCAGAGACTGTTTGCACTAGAAGATACAAATGACAGAGACTTGGCAGGCAGAGAGCAGATTATTCGCCTCTCCCATTTCTTACTAAAATACCCCAGATGTTGTTTTTCATCTTGCGCCCAAAAGATTACGCTTAACATCCATAGAGTCAACAAAGGAAATCTTAACAACACAAAAACGGAGTTTAAGAGAGCAAAACCTGGGGACATTTTTTACCACAGCTTGATTAAGACACTTCGAGGCCCTAGACTACAGGTGTCAAACTCGTGGCCCTCCAGATGTTCATGAACTACAATTCCCATCACCCCTTGCCAGTATAGCCAATGCTCATGTTGGGAGGGGCTGATGGGAATTGTAGTTCCTGAACATCTGGAGAGCCGCAGGTTCCCTACCCCTGTCCTAGACCATGTTAAGAGCCTCTTTCATAGTGTTACTGAAAAGCTAAAGAAGATGGTAATTCACTGAGTTTAGTAAAAAATTTTTGCAGTTAGTAGACCCTTAGGAGCTGATGTCTTGATCGTAGTAACTGTGTCTGGTTCTCTCATCTTCTCAGGTTCTAGTTATCTTGATTCTTAGATGAAACATGATAGGGTTGCCTTCTTGGCAACCAGCAGGGGGTAGAGAGATAGAGTTGCCAGCTCCAGTTTGGGGGACTACTGGAGATTTGGGGGTAGAGCCTGGGGAGGGGAACGGCCTCAGTGGGGTACAATGTCATAGAGCCTACCCTCCAAAATATTCATTTCCTCCAAGGGAGCTGATCTCTGCAGTCTGGAGATCTGCTCTAATTTTGGGGGATCCCCAGGTCACCCCTGGAGGCTGGCATCCCTAAAACACAAGTCGCCCAGTGGAGTACAGAAAAAGAGGTAGAGTTGTCAGGAAACCAGTGGGAGTCCAGGGGACGGGGACTAGGCTTGAGCGCTGACACAAAATATCAGTACATTTTGAGTTTGGGGTTTTTCGGTAAAGCCAAATAAAGCCGATGGAGACTTTATTCACCTATTACTGGAAATATTTGGGTTTTTAAAAAATCAGAACCTAGCATTTTTCAGTTCTTCCTCCCCCCAGGGGGCTTGGGAAATGGTGTGGGGGAGGGGAGAACTGTCCCAACTGGTGGTTTCCAAGTTGGTGCTTTCTGCAGGGCTTAGAAAGCAAGGGTGGGGGAGAGACGGTCAACTCTCAGCAGAGCTTGCTCAGCTTTGCATGGACATCTCTTTCCCCACACTCCCCTCAGAAAATGGTGAGTAGAAAAGGGAGATTTAAAAAGCTGACAAAGCCGAATGTTATTCGGCCTTTTCAGACCCAAGTGTCTTCGGCTTTCTGAACATACCTGAGTTTTTTAATTGGTTGAGGAAAACCTGAAAAAGCCGACATAGCTTTTTCTGGGTTTTCCTGTGATTCAGATTTATCAAATCACCAAGCCTAGTAGAGACATGGGCAGTGGTGGGATCAAAAAAATTTAGTAACAGGTTCCCATGGTGATAGGATTCAAACTGTGGCATAGCGCCAATGGGGCTGGGCGGGGCACGACCGGGGCGTGGCCAGGCATTCCGGGGGCAGGGCATTCCTGGGTGGGGCTGTGGCAAGGACACAGCCACTGCGTCGGTCCTTAGGTGGGAAACGAATGCACGCAGGCGCAGGCTGCCACGCACGCCGGTGTACCTCCTGCTAGACTGCTTCAGGTTCTGCGTGCTACTGCTGAGAGGAGGGGCATAACTAAGGCAAAAATCATGTGGCAAAATCACCAATTAGTAACCCCCTCTTGGCACACACAAATAATTAGTAACCTACTCTCGGGAACCTGTGAGAACCTGCTGGATCCCACCTCTGACTACTGCCTCCTGATCCTTTCCCTCCCTAAAGACATGACAAGGGCAGAGTGAAAAAGAGAGTACATGGGATGACCTTGGCTTACACCGAACATACCATGTTCAGCGATCTCTTCCGGTTCCTGGAATCGAACTCTTCTCTCTGCTTTTCGCTTCTCGCTCAGGGCTTGACTCATGGGCGACTTCTTTCTCAAGATGGAAGGAGGACATTTGGTGTAGAGTGTCTGAAAGAGATGATCATCATATGCTTGAGGGAACAGGTAGGAGAAGGAAAGCTCAGTGTATTGTCAAAGGCTTTCACAGCTGGAATCAGCTGACAGTAGTGGGTTCTCCAGGCAGCCGTAGATGCGAGCGAAACGTTAGGAGCACAAACAACCAAACTATGGCCACACAGCTGGAAAACACACAACAGTCAGAATGACAGCCCCTCCAAACACTTGGGTCAAATTCTGTATTTTCAAAGTGGATCAGAATATCCACTCACCAAACACTTTGTTACACGGTCTTCCTCCTTCACCGTCCACTCCCAGTTAATCAGGGGCCAAATGATGACCATAATAATATGATGGGGCACACAGTCAATCAGTAGCGTTGCCAGCTCTGGGTTGGGAAACACCTGGAGATTTTTTGAGTGGAACCTGATGAAGGTGAGGATTAGGGAAGTGAAAGACCTCAGCAAGGTAGAATTCCATTGAGTCAACCTTCCACTGAGTCAACCTTCCAAGGCAGCCATTGGCTTTAGGGGAACTGATCCTGGTCATCTGGAGATCAACTGTGATAGGAGATTTCCAGGTGATATCTGAAGGTTGATTAGCTCTAGTCAATCAGCTTTAGCTGTGTGGGGACATAGTTGAGGTCATTGATGTCATTCTTAGTGTTGGGAATAGGCAGAACATATGGGTAAATTGCTTAAGGCTAGCATGCAGACCTTCCTTCCTTCCTTCCTTCCTTCCTTCCTTCCTTCCTTCCTTCCTTCCTTCCTTCCTTCCTTCCTTCCTTCCTTCCTTCCTTCCTTCCTCTTGTATCCCTCCGGAGGATTCTTAGGATGTGGTGCAGGGCACCGTAAGAATAAAATAGTAAGAAACTGTGTGCTCCCCCCTCCTACATGGCTACTTATGCCAGACCTTGTACAAAATGGGGAGGGGTGATTTGTGCTGATTCCACATCAAACATCACCCCCCCCCCCCGGGTTGTATTTTACTGCCCTGCTGAGGTTCTGCTGATTCCCATGAACAGATTCCTGGAAGCCTCAGGAAAGAGTGAAAATGTCTGTGAATTCCTTCCATTCATAGTTCACAGACCCCCAACCCAAAACCTCTAATTCACTTCATGTTGTTGACCAATATTGAAAGCAGACCCTGTTGAATCAGTGTAGGTTAAAAAGGGACCTCTCTACTTGCAGAAGTTTGAACTCTTAGCTCGACTGCTTATTGGTGTTCATCATGAAGAGGGTGAGTGTTCTCGCTTCTAAATATGTGTGCTGTATTGTGCCCGTTGGTGAACTTTGTTTCTTAATATGGGAAAGGCTGTATGACAACCAAGCAATAGTCCATCTAACGGTGGCAGGGAGCTGTGCAGAAGTTCCCTACCACTGAGTGGCACAGAGCCACTTGCGAGAACTCTGTGAGAGCTCCCCCCACTGGTGGCTGCCTGATCTGCGTCTGCGCGGCACCAATATGGTGTCTGCATGGCTGTGCAGCTTACGGGGAATGTTGCAACCAAGTAAAAGATCCCTTTGTGAATCAGTTGCAGTTGGAATAATGGAAAAGCAGAGTAACTCCTGAAAGGGTTAATGAGGAAGGTGCGGCTACCAACCGGTGAAAAATAGATTCCCTGTGTTTGCAGGGGGGTTGGATCCAGCCCATTGACTTTAAACATGTTATCGTATTCCACTGTTCCCTAGGATCAATTTCTTTTTGTCCAGAATATCATAAGTTACTGTGGATTGAACTGTAATGCTTTGCATGCACCAAGGAAAACACAAATGGGAAGGCCAATTCTCTGGATCCAAACTGATGGATAGGTTTCCATTGTCTTTTGCAAGGGCGCGGGAGAGTTTCTAGTCCCTGCCAAAAAACAGCATATTAATGTTGATATTTATTGAACATGTTTTATATCAGTTGTTCTTTTTCTTCTGGAGAGTTCTTTGGGCTTCTGATCCGGTGTCGTGTGTATTAAATAAATGTTACGAACATTTTGTGGAGGTGCCGGTGTTTTCTTTGAATTAATTGGAATACTCCGCTTGGCTCAGAATCAAAAATGAAAAAATCGAGAGAACCGTGAAAAACAACAACAGAACAAATATGGAAGAAGAAGCTGCCGCCGTCTTGCTGTATTCCCCCCATTTCTTTCCCAAAGTTTCACTGGAAAAGAGCCCTTATTGTCTGGTCCCAAAAGGAGATGAAAGACAGAGGCAAAGACCAATGAGAAGGGATTTCTTTCAGTGTTGACGAACCTAGCCTCCAATGGTGCAGAGCCGGAAGTTGGGACTTAGACAATGGCTGGTTCAGGCAATGAGTTACTGTTTGGGTCATGGTGGCAAACCTATGGCGCTCCAGATGTTTATGGACTATAATTCCCATCAGCCCCTGCTAGCATGGCCCATTGGCCGGGGCTGATGGGAATTGTAGTCCATGAACATCTGGAGTGCCATAGGTTCGCCACCACAGGATAGGGGGTTTCCCAGTTCAACTCTCGTGTCTCCAAAGAACTTGCCAAGTCCTTTTCTACCAGCCACCTTTCCTCTCAATGATACGGCTGCCCTCCACCCGGGCCAGAGCCTTTACAGCTCTGGCCCCCGCTTGGTGGAAAGCTCTCCCATCAGCTGTCCGGGCCCTGCAGGATCTTGTTGAGTTCCGCAGGGCCTGCAAGACCGAGCTGTTCCACCGGGCTTTTGGGGAGGCTAGCCGTTGATAGGGGGCCCCTCCCTCCTTCTTCTTTGCTTAGAACATCATGTGGATCCTACCGCCCCTTCCTGTTTGGGGTCTATTTGAGGGAACTGATAGCAGGCGCCATTTTGAGTTAACTTAATTTAATTCAACTAATGCTGCATTTTAATGGGGTTGGGTTTATTTTATTAGAGCCGTATTAATTTATATTTATTGTATTTTAACCGATATTGTGCTCTATCTACATGTTGTTCCACCAGCCCTGAGCCCTCCGGGACGGGCGGTCTATAAACCCAATAAATAATAATAATAATAATAATAATAATAATAATAATAATAATAATAATAATAATAATAATAATAATAATATAGGGGTCAAACTACCAGCCTTATAGGACTTCCATGCAGATTATGGCAGATATTTTGGTAGATAAAAGAGGAGTGATTTTTGCCAGTTCTCCTTCCTGTTGCAGACCTTCAGGTCTCCCCATTCTGTTCCTCTGGGTTCCCTTTCTCTGAGGAGCAACATTTTTGGGGATGGGCGTGTTGTAGTTAGAGATGGGAAACTTGTACTCTGCAGGTGGAACTGAATTTGCTAGCTCCAACTCAATGCTGGATATAAGCCAACATCCAGAGAAGAAGTGCTATGAAGAAGAAGAAGAGTTTGGATTTATATCCCCCCTTTCTCTCCTGCAGGAGACTCAAAGGGGTTTACAATCTCCTTGCCCTTCTAATCTGGAGGAACCGGGTTTGATTCCCAGCTCTGCCGCCTGAGCTGTGGAGGCTTATCTGGGGAATTCAGATTAGCCTGTACACTCCCACACACGCCAGCTGGGTGACCTGGGGCTAGTCACAGCTTCTCGGAGCTCTCTCAGCCCCACCCACCTCACAGGGTGTTTGTTGTGAGGGGGGAAGGGCAAGGAGATTGTCAGCCCCTTTGAGTCTCCTGCAGGAGAGAAAAGGGGGATATAAATCCAAACTCTTCTTCTTAGCCCCTCCTGGCCACTGCAGTGTATAGGGACATGGCCTGACCACCCAACTGAATCATGGTGGCCCAAATAGGGATAGAGCTATTTTCTGGCTGCACCTCTGGACTCCAAGCCTCCCTTCTGACTGGATACCCAGAGACCAACATGAGCCTTCTGCTAAAATGTTATTTTAATCAAAATTTTACAATACGCAAGGAATTTTTACACAGCGTTAAGTTTTACAGAGTCTTGGTGCAGTTCCGGCAAACTATAAACGGCATTAACATCTTAGCAAAAATTCTTACAGAAGATTTAACCCTCACCACTGTTTAAAAGAAGTCAGTTTGTCTATAACATACCACCATTTTATTAAGCCAAGAAGCGACTGTAAAAGTTCCACTAGAAGAAAAAGAAGAGTTGGTTTTTATAGCCCACTCTTCTCTGCAGTTTCGGAGCTACAAGGGACAAGGGGGGCGCCATGAACCAGGCATCGCCCCAGGCCCCTCCCCCTTCCCCCGCAGCGCCCCCTGCAGCGCCCCCCACCCCCTTACCACACTAACCTTAGTTCCTTTCCTTTTTCAAAACTTTTTCAGGCTGCAAAAGGCCTGTTCTCAGTAAAAACGGCCTGAGGAACTACAGTTCCCAGGAGACCTTGGGGATCACAAGGTCTTCTGGGAAGTATAGTGCCTCAGGCAGTTTTGAAAAAGGAAAGGAACTAAGGTAAGTGTGGGAAGGGGGGAGGGGGGGCTGCGGGGGGGGCAGGGTGCCATGGGTGGGGTGCCACGGGTGGGGCGCTGGGGAGGCATGGGGGGGCGGAAAATATAGCATGCGCACCGGGCCCAGGTACGCCTCTGCTTCTCTGCCTTTAAGGAGCCTCACAGTGGCTCACAATTGCCTTCCTCCCCCCTCTCCACAATAGGCACCTTGTGAAGTAGGTGGAGCTGAGAGAGTTCTGAGAGAACTGTGACTGGCCCAAGGTCACCCAGCAGGCTTCATGTGGAGGAGCGGGAATCAAACCTGGTTCTCCAGATTAGAGTGCGCTGCTCTTAACCACTAAGCCACACTTTTCTCTACTTAAGGGTATAACCACACAATATGAACACATGAACATATGAATCTGCCTTATACTCAATCCTGTCATTGGTCCTTAAAGGTCAGTATTATCTACTCAAACTGGCCTGACTCCTGAGGGTCTCTGGCAAAGGTCTTTCACAATACCTGGCCCTTTGTAACTGGGGATACCGGGGCTTGAACCTGGAACCTTCTGCGTGCCAGGCAGAGGCTCCACCACTCAGCCACAGCCCCTCCCCCATGTTGGATCATCGGCACATGATTAGACTCCCACTCATAAGTACATCAGGGGAACTAACCTTAAAAAGGGCTCATTCACTTGATGCTCTGAGGGATACCTTTGGGGGTGGGAGGAACACCTGCTTTCCCTCCCACTCAGTTTTGCCTGAAAGGACTGCGGAAGGACTTTTTGTTCTGTTTCTATGACTCCACAGGGGAGGGTGGGGAAAAAAGCTCCCCCACCCCCTGCTCCCTCAGCATCAAGGGGAAAAGCACTTTTTAAAAACTTCAATTCACTCCTCCCCTTCCAGGCTCAGGGCGGCTAACTGCACACTAATAAAATACACATAAATAGCAAAGCACGGAAAAGGTTAAAACATTCTAGCAGTCCCGTCAATCAGTTTATTCAAGAGCAAAACAACTATTCTTTTGGGGTGTGTTGTAATGCCAGACTGGTGACCAAAAATAAGGAAGAAACAACGAGAAAGAGAGAGGGCAAAACAAGGAAAGAGAAAACAAGGAAAAGGAAAGAAAGGAAACATGGCGAAGGGGAAAGGGAAAATGGGGGGTGGGAATGCGATGAGGGGAGGCCAGAAGGTAATTTTGGCTGCCTCAACCATATGCCTGGTGGAACACAGTGGCGTAGCTGCCATGGGGACATCCGGGGACAAGCGCCCCAGGCACCCCAATGGGAGTCATGGGGGGGGGGGAGAAAAATTGCCCCCACACTTCTGGGAAGGAGAAGTGGTGTGGCTGGGCCTCGACGCGACGTGCACACACCACTGAGCCAAGCCCAGGACAAGGCCTGCACCCATCAGCTGGCCTCCAGGAAAGTGTAGTTCCACCCCACCCCACCCCCACTTACCTGAGTTCAGCTGGCTGCAAAGAGCGGCAGGCTGCAAAAGTAGCCTGGTGGGAACTGCACTTCCCAGGAGACCTTGCAAGCCCCCCCTCGAGCTCTCTGCAGGAGGACTCCTATTTTGCCCCGGGTGCCATCCCCCCCCCCCCACCACTGGTGGAACAGCCCTGCTTTACTACAGAACTGTGGACGATCCCACAGGGCCCCTCATTAGGTGACTTCTCCAAATGTATATCTGACTGTGAGTACAGTCACATGCTGGTTACCCAACACATTTGGTTATCATGTAGTTTGGCCATTAGTTGTGTGATCACATGTTATGGCAACTCCTTTCCAAAAAGTTTGGGGCTGCTGTTCATGAGTGAAAACATATATATATACATATACATATACATATACATATACATATACACATATACATATACATATATACATATATATAAATATATGTGTGTGTGTATATGTATGTATGTATGTATATATGTGTGTATGTATGTATGTATGTATGTATGTATGTATGTATGTATGTATGTATGTATATATGTATGTATGTATGTATGTATGTATGTATGTATGTATGTATGTATGTATGTATGTATGTATGTATGTATGTATGTATGTATGTATCTAAATCTCTAAATCTCTATCTATATATAACTTAACAGTGGGCCCAAATTACAAAAATGAAAATGGGAACGATCCAGTTCAAGGTGCTGTTGATTTCAGCGAGCAAGCACACGGGGAAAGCTAGTACGGTATTACAGTTAACATGCAGCTTAGGATGAAAAGCCATTAATTCAAATCTACATACCTAACGATGGACTTTGGACCTCTCATTTACTCTCTCTCTCATCCTAATCTACCTTGTAGGCTTGTTGTTCAGGTAGAACAGATGAAGGAAATGTGTTAACAGATGAAGGAAAGACAAGCTGTTCTGAATTCCTCAGAGAAAGGGCAAGGTACAATAATCTAGGTTTGTCCCAAGGGCAAATCCGAGGGAAACATCAAGGTTCCTACTCGGGGAAAACAAGAGTGTTCAGAGGAAGCTAAAAAGATTTGTGAGACAACATTTCTTGGGGGTTAAATTGTATTCCACCCATGATCCCCATAAGCAGGATGCTGTGGAAGCTGGAAATTATGGTGAATTCCACACAGCATAAATATAATGTCTGTAGGATGTTATAAAAAGTTCCATTTTGGCATTTTGTTTTCCCACAGCAGGAGAAAACACGAGCATTGCCAGCCAAAATGGATCTTTCCCCCTGCCTGCTGCACGGAGCTCTTGTCAGTTTCAAAGTTGTGCCCGCCATTTTGTCTACTGCAGCAGATTCTCTGTGAAGGTTCCCCACGGAGGTTTCCTGCTCATTCATGTGTGATTTTGATGTAAAAAGTAATGCATAAAGTTTGTCTTTAGAGATCCCATGCAGGTGTCGTTTTCCCATTTTTGCTTTGTTTTTTTTTTTTTTTTTTTTTTTTTTTTTTTTTTTTTTTTTTTTTTTTTTTTTTTTTTTTTTTTTTTTTTCTTTTTCTTTTTTTTTTTTTTTTTTTGGCGCTGGCAGCGCTGGCAGCACATATTGTTTTTTTTTTTTTGAGGGGGATGTCTACAAAACTACGGCAACACAAATATGCACATATTGTATTATATTAATCTATATTTTATATTGAATTGTGTGTATTGTATTATGTTGGGAGCTCCCCTGAGCCCGGTTTTTGGCCCGGGTAGGGCGGGATTAAAATCATAATAAAGTAAAGATATTATTTGTTTTCTTTCTTAGAATTCCAGGGTTGCAATCAGAACAATATATTGCCAATAATTTGAGTTTCTGATACAACAGAGACCAAATAGCAGTGAAGGCTGCCAGCAGGGGATAGTTATATTATGGAAACTGAAGAATAATCCCACCGGGATGGAAAAAGGAAATTGCCCACCATGGCCACCACTGTTCCAGTAGAAGACAGCCAGTTTGCGCTTCCTTTGGTTTCAAGGACTTTTTTCAAACCCAGTCAGATGTTCTCTTTGCGAAGCAGCGTGTTGTCTCAGGCCCAGCACAGTTTTGATCTTGCATATATGGCAGTCTACGGCCTCGCCAGCCAAGTCCACCATTTCAACGCGACGTGCCTTATCTGAAGAAAGACGATGACCAGCTGGGACTGAAAGTCTTCCAGAACTTTGAAATCTTGCCTCACGCTGCTGCAGTAGAGACTGAGAGCCAAAAGCAGTCCCAGACATAGAAATATCCTGAGGAACAGAGGTAGAGAACTCCTCGGCCCTTTGTGAGCTGAGAGGTAGCGAAGGAGAGGGAGGAGAGTGGAGAGAAACGAGATCATATTAGCTTTTCCAGCGGCTGGCTACATTTTAAAGCAATAGATATTTAAAACTTGAGCCCCGCCTAAGCTTCCATCAGTAGGGGCTGCGCATCCAGTCGCGCGGGGTTACCTTCACCAGGAAGAGAGACAGTGTAGTTAGAATGTCAGGGAAACCTGGGTTCAAATTCCCACTCTGCTTTGGAAGCTCGCCGGGTAACCAAGCACTCTCTCAGCCTAATTTACCTCACTGAGTTGGTCTCATGAAGATAAAATGGAGGAACCGAGAACAATGGTGTACAATGGTTTGAGTCCCCTAGAGGTGTAGCTGGGCCATACCGTGCCAGGTGCACACTCTGCATTTTCCGCCCCCCCCAGTGGTGCCCTGCCCCCCCTCTTACCTTAGTACAGCCTGAAAGTGCAGGCTGGAAAAAGCAGCCTGTTCACTTGAGGCTGAAAACGATCTGGCGGGAACTACACTTCCCAGGAGACACTGGGGGCTCGCAAGGTCTCCTGGGAAGTATAGTTCCCACCTGGCTGTTTTCAGCCTCAAGTGAAGAGGCTGCTTTTCCAGCCTGCACTTTTAAGCTGAATTAAGGTAAGCGTGGAGGGGAGGGTGGGCGCCTCAGGGGTGGGAGGGGGTGATTTTCTACCCCCAGGTGGGCGCCCGGTGCAATGCACCCCCCCCATCCCCTGGTAGCTCCACCTCTGTAGTCCCCATTGGAGTGTAACAAAATTAAGTGGGGCATAAGAAAATAAGTGTAAAAATACCAGGGCCCCCTCTGCTGTGACACACAATTTTAGGGTCTCTGGCCTATTGCTTTCCACAGACTCATTTTGGGAATGGAGCCTGTGCAAAGTCCCTCCACCTTCAAAAAACCCCAGTTTGTATTCCACCCTATGTTCGATATATTTGGCCTGTGCAGAATTTGCCTAGGAAGTCCTTACGATAAACGTACTCATTTCCATTTGCAACTTTTAACTGTTTTCTTTCTTCGTTGTGGTCGACACTAGTCTGGAGAACCGGATTCAATCCCCCACCCTTCCACAAGAGTGGTGAACTCTTATCTGAGGAACTGGATTTATTTCCCCACTCTTCCACAAGAAGCCTGCTGGGTAACCTTGGGCTAGTCACAGTTCTCCCAGATCCCTCTCAGCCCCACTGACCTCACAAGGTGTCTGCTGTGGAAAGAGGAAGGGAAGGAGTTTGTAAGCCATTTTGAGACTCCTTATGGTTGAGAAAAGTGGGATATAAGTCCCTCCTCCCCCCCTCTTCTTTTTCTTTTTCTTTTTCTTTTTCTTTTTCTTTTTCTTGTTGTTCTTGTTTTTGTTGTTCTTGTTTTTGTTCTTCTTGTTCTTCTTGTTCTTCTTGTTGTTCTTGTTGTTCTTGTTCTTCTTGTTCTTCTTGTTGTTCTTCTTCTTCTTCCCAACAGAGACGCTGGGAACTGAACCTGAGAACCTTTGCACGCAAAGCTGATGTTGTGTCCCTTAATCACAGCCACTCACCTGCCCGCCTTCAGCTGTTTTTCCCCGCACCAAACACATAAACAGAATTCAAGCTGCTTTGAACTTGGTGAGGAAAGGGGTGATGGCGGGAAAAGGCACGTAGAGGAAGGGTTATGCTCCACTAGCTGTCAATTCTCTACTGTAAATTGTCCCTTTACGGTGCTGCTTTGCAGCTGTTCGACGGAGAGCCGCTTGTTGGTCCGACCCTGAATGCGTCGTTCCGCCCCTTTGCCCTTGAATGCTGTGCTTTGGCACACTCCGGCTAAGTAGCGACAACAGAACCCTCCCTACAAGGGAAGGTGAATAACCATGATGAAATCTAATGGAGCATTGAAAGAACCTGATTATATACAACGAGGATAGGATTGCCATAATTAATGCATGTGCTTGAACAGCCTCGCTGCTGTTCGGGGCTGTTGTTTTTTAATGCATTCCAGCAAAACGGGAGAGCTTAAATACTTCGGGATGCTAAGCGGCACTGGCAAATTTATTTCGTGCTTATTGGAAGTTTATAAAGGAGCTTGATTCCCGTTGCCTGCAACGTGAGCCAAGCCTTTTTCAAACTGGAGAAAAAAACCCCCTAAACTGCTAGGAACTCAGTAAATAACTTGTAATTATAGAAGAAGAAGAAGAAGAAGAAGAAGAAGAAGAAGAAGAAGAAGAAGAAGAAGAAGAAGAAGAAGAAGAAGAAGAGGAGGAGGAGGAGGAGGAGGAGGAGGAGTTTGGATTTATATCCCCCCTTTCTCTCCTGTAGGAGACTCACAATCTTACAATCTCCTTGCCTTTCCCCCCTCACAACAAACACCCTGAGAGATGGGTGGGGCTGAGAGAGCTCCGAGAAGCTGTGACTAGTCCAAGGTCACCCAGCTGGCGTGTGTGGGAGTGAACAGGCTAATCTGAATCCCCCAGATAAGCCTCCACAGCTCAGGCGGCAGAGCTGGGAATCAAACCTGGTTTCTCCAGATTAGATACACGAGCTCTTAACCTCCTACACCACTGCTTGACTCACATCTGACTTTCGGCAATCCAGCAGGGTTCTAAGGACACGAGATTAACAGAGGCGGTTTTCCATTGCTTGCATCTGTGTACCAACTCTAGACTTCCCTGGTGATCTCCCATCCAAGGACTCAGCAGGGCCAACCTTGCTTAGCTTCTGAGATCTGACAACATCAGTGTGAAGAGGGGATTGGAATGTGGTCAGTTACTGCTAACACCTGTTGGAGGTCACTGTTCGCACTCGTGTTATCTATGTCGGCCGCTTTGGCGCTTTTCCCAGACTGGCCCGGCCTGGTGTGTGAATCTGTCGGTGGGGTTCTCTTGAAGTCCTTTCTGTGATTTATGCCTCATTGCTTGCAAGTCCTTGAATGAGTCTAAGCCTTTTCAATAAAGATCCCGTTCTTCTACGGAGACTCTGATTGTCTGGTCTCAGTTCGTTACAATCACGCTAACTGGGCCGTCCAGGGCACGGCAGGCAAAAATTACATACCACCCCCCCCAACCCATCGTCTGTGAGTGCATTCTAACAACATCTACTGTTGTTAGTGGGAATGATGTTGAATTTATTTACTCAGGCTCCTCCTCCCCCCCCAGAGAGGAGTCCAGGGCTATCACGCCCTCCAGACCACCCTTTTTGTCTGATGGACCTCATTGTAGATCTTGGATTACAATGAGGAGGGGGGTTAGAGGCACAGGATTGCTAACCAACTAGTGGTAGCTGAGATCTCCTGGAATTACAACTGATCTCCAGGCATAGAGATCTGTTTCCCCCTGAGAAAATGGCTGCTTTGGAGGATGACCTGGAAGTAGGGGTGGGTAGCGTGGTGGCCAAGTTTGCAGATGATACCAAATTATGTAGGGTGGTGAGAACCACAAAGGATTGCGAAGAGCTCCAAGTGGACCTTGATAAATTAGGTGAGTGGGCTCAGAAATGGCAAATGCAGTTCAATGTAGCAAAATGTAAAGTGATGCACATAGGGGCAAAAAATCCAAACTTCACATACACGCTACAGGGGTCAGTGCTATCAGTCACAGACCAGGAAAGGGATTTAGGCATCTTAGTTGAATGTCAACTCAATGCATGGCAGCTGTGAAAAAGGCAAACTCTATGCTGGGGATCATTAGAAAAGGAATTGATAATAAAACTGCAAAGATTGTCATGCCCTTATATAAAGCAGTGGTGCGACCGCACTTGGAGTACTGTGTCCAGTTCTGGTCGCCGCATCTCAAAAAGGATATTGAGGAGATAGAAAAAGTGCAGAGAAGGGCAACAAGGATGATTGAGGGACTGGAGCACCTTCCCTATGAGGAGAGGCTGCAGCGTTTGGGACTCTTTAGTTTGGAGAGGAGGCGGCTGAGGGGGGATATGATTGAAGTCTACAAAATTATGCATGGGGTAGAAAATGTTGACAGAGAAATTTTTCTCTCTTTCTCACAATACTAGAACCAGGGGGCATTCATTGAAAATGCTGGGGGGAAGAATTAGGACTAATAAAAGGAAACACTTCTTCACGCAACGTGTGATTAGTGTTTGGAATATGCTGCCACAGGAGGTGGTGATGGCCACTAACCTGGATAGCTTTAAAAGGGGCTTGGACAGATTTATGGAGGAGAAGTCGATTTATGGCTACCAATCTTGATCCTCCTTGATCTGAGATTGCAAATGCCTTAACAGACCAGGTGATCGGGAGCAACAGCCGCAGAAGGCCATTGCGTTCACATCCTGCATGTGAGCTCCCAAAGGCACCTGGTGGGCCACTGCGAGTAGCAGAGAGCTGGACTAGATGGACTTTGGTCTGATCCAGCTGGCTTGTTCTTATGTTCTTATGTTCTTATGGACTCTCTGGCACTATTCTCTGTTGCCTACCCTCCCCTGCCCAAACTTTGCCCTCCGCAGCCTTCACCCCAAAATCTCCGGCTATTTCCCAGCTCAGAGCTGGAAGCCTTATTAGCAGCACCCCTAAACCATCTCTCTCCAGCTACTTCACTCTCCCAGTTAAGTAGGAGCCACCATTGTAGGATGAAATAGAAATGGATGTAATTTTTTAAAAAATGTTAACGTTCATTTTTCACAATTGAATCAGGATTATTTGACTTCAATTTGACAGCTTTCAAAATTCGGTTTCATCTGTACTGACCCATTACCGTCCTGCCCTGCTTACAAATTTCTGTGAAGTGTTGCCCAGTCAGCCCCAGATATTATTTCATTTTATTATTTATTTGATTTTATTGCTCTTCCTTCCCATAAGGGCTCAGGGGGGCATGCACATCAGTTAATACTGTGTTTCCCCGAAAATAAGACAGTGTCTTATATTAATTTTTGCTCCCCAAGATGTGCTATGTCTTATTTTCAGGGGATGTCTTATTTTTCTGTGTTCTGTTCATGGGGCATGCTTCCAAACAAAAACTTTGCTATGTCTTACTTTCAGGGGATGCGTTATATTTCGCACTTCAGCAAAACCTCTACTATGTCTTATTTTCCGGGGATGTCTTATATTCAGGGAAACAGGGTAACAGTAGGTCAATAAAAAAACATTTTATCCAAATCGCAGTGCCACGAATTCTAAAATCAGATCCACATACATATATATATTAGGGAAAATTGGAAGGGGAAAGGAGGAAAGGAAGGAGGGGTGGAAAAAGGAAGGGAAAGAGAAAGGGAGAAGAAGACGAAGAAGAAGATGAGGAGTAGTAGTTTGGATTTATACCCCTTCTCTCCTGCAAGGAGACTCAATGTGGCTTACAAGCTCCTTTCCCTTCCTCTCCCCACAACAGACACCTTGTGAGGTAGGTGGGGCTGAGAGAGTTCAGAGAGAACTATGACTGGCCCAAGGTCACCCAGCAGGAATGTAGAAGAAGAAGAAGAGTTTGGATTTATATCCCCCCTTTCTCTCCTGCAGGAGACTCAAAGGGGCTTACAATCTCCTTGCCCTTCCCCCCTCACAACAAACACCCTGTGAGGTGGGTGGGGCTGAGAGAGCTCCGAGAAGCTGTGACTAGCCCAAGGTCACCCAGCTGGCGTGTGTGGGAGTGTACAGGCTAATCTGAATTCCCCAGATAAGCCTCCACAGCTCAGGCGGCAGAGCTGGGAATCAAACCCGGTTCCTCCAGATTAGATACACGAGCTCTTAACCTCCTACGCCACTGCTGCTCCTGTAGGAGTGTGGAAGTGTGGAGTGTAGGAGTGTGGAAGAGTGTAGGAGTGTGGAAACACATCTGGTTCACCAGATAAGCCACTGCCACTCAGGTGGAGGAGTGGGGAATCAAACCCGGTTCTCCAGATTAGAATCCACCTGCTCTTAACCACTGCACCACGCTGGCTCTCAGTTAGAATGGATACCGTCGCTGTCCTCAAACATAAGCCAGGTGAAACAACTCTGTCTTACAGGCCCTGCAAAACTGTGCTAAGTCTCACAAGGGCTTCCATTGACAGAGCGTTCCAGCAGGTTGTTGTTGACAGGCTGCTGAGCTAGACAGAACATTGGCCTGACATAGCGTGACCCTTTTTATTGAAGTTGTTTTGTTATTATTTGCCCGTCCGTCGTCATATTCTTTTATAAAGCAGTTTGGGTACAGAGAACGCTCGCGAGTGCCCAATTCACGCCTTGGATAATAATCCTTTTTGAAAAAGGCTGCGCAGGAGATAATCACTCATTTGGAATATGCACACAAGCAGGAAGGGGAAGATAAAAAGAAAGCGTGGCCTGTATTATTACGACGAAAGGTCTGTTGTTCGCCCTGGCCTATTTAAATTAGCTGCTATTACTGGTCCCAGAATTCATAGTAAACAATTAAGCTGTCAGGCCGAGGCACGGGGAGGAAAGGAGAAGTCATAAAAGCAGGCAACCAACCCATAATAATGTATCAAAAAGTGTGCAGGGAGAAGGCAGCATGCTAAGAGCAAATCATTTTAAAGCACCCAAGAAACCGAATCAATGTTCTCTAATAGAGTTGGTGGGGGGAGAGGGAGAGTGACTATTTGCCGCAAATGATTTATTCATTTTGAATGAAGCCCGTCTTTCCGCTTGCAAATTATCTGCGAACTGGCTTCCATTTTCTTTGTTAAATCGATTGCTGTTTAAAACAGACTCTCGTCGTGCCTTCTGTGAATAAATGTCAGCCGGTGGTTTGCCGGCTAACTCCTCCCTGCCGGCGCTGATTGGGATGTTATTCCGATTGCAGGCTGGTATTTTCGCACCCAGGTAGCTTGTGCCTGAAATGAGCCCGGCGAAATTACTTTGGGCTCTCAAACGAGCAAGAAAAAGGCTACGCAGTCTGAGTCCTGAGAGCAGTGCTTTTCCGACGGTGTAGAGGAGAACCCATTACAACCTAGATGAGTTACGCTAGTTTGAGCTCAACATAAGGGCCCCCAAGTCCAACCCCCTGCTGTTTTTGATAAAGGCCGTTTCCCCACTTTTAAAAATGATGTTGGTTTCATCCGGCGTGGACCTTTTCAGTGCAGGGATTGTATTCCCTAGCTTCCCCATTGCCCCGCCCCTCATCAAAAGGTGCAGTTTTCAGCTGCGCCAGAAAAGACGCGTGCTGAGGGGGCGGAGAGTGGCAGAGTCGGGGCAGTTGCGTTGTCGCCGCCCCTGTAGTGGGGAGTGCCGCTGGACCCCGCGCTACTTGGCAAGAGTAGCGCACAGCAAACGGTGTGTGGGGAAAGGCCCAGAGTGGAAGGATGAAAAGTCCCTCTCCTCACAATTCTGGCCTGAATACGTACAGTTGAAATACATATTATTTAAAATGCTGGAAAGTTCAGCTGGTGGATTTCTTAACAACGCCTCCGCTTTGACTCTTAATGCCTCTGCTAAAAAGCATAGAGATTGGCAGGGTCCTTCCATTCCACTCCCTTGGTGGTAAGGCTGTCAAATCACAGCCACTTTACAGAGACTCTGTACAATTTCAAGGCAAGAGGCCCTTAGAGACGGTTTGCCATTGCCTGGCTCTGCATAGCAACTTTGGACTTCCTTGGTGGTCCCCCATTCAAATACGAACCAGGGCTGACTCTGCGTAGCTTCTGACATCGGACATGGAGGTGGTAATGGCCACTAACCTGGATAGCTTTCAAAGGGGCTCGGACAGATTACTGGAGAAGTCAAGCTACGGCTGTGGTGGTGAACCCATGGCACTCCAGATGTTCAAGGACTACAATTCCCATCAGCCCCTGCCAGCATGGCCAATTGGACTACAACTCCCATCAGTCCCTGCCAGCATGGCCAATTGGCAGGGGCTGATGGGATTTGTAGTCCTTGAACATCTGGAGAGCCGCAGGTTGCAGACCCCTGGGTACTTTCTGTGGGCTAGTTTTCTATCTGTGGGTCATTTTTAACATGTGTGAACACTCAATTTCACCCCCCCCCATATAGATTATACAGGTCTGAAAAATCTCCACCCCATTGCTCACCAATGGGAGAGAGATCTGCATTCTTGTTTTGTTGTAGATATTTTGGAGATCTGTAATATATTTGGTCATTGACTGTAAATAAAGTCTTCTTCTTCCCATGCCTCACCTTGATCTTATTTTATTATCTTTAAATTAATATTTAGTTTTGAAGATGATGTGGTTTATGTTTACATTAAGCACACTTCTCAAGGGCATCGCATCGAGCGACATCGACTCCCCCCTTCCCCAGCAAGTGCTGCAGTTTGGCCTAATTTTTATTCTTACAGTGACGTGTTGCGATTTACCATCATAGCAGCAAGCAGACATCAATCGGTTCCACTAATGGCCGCCAGTTAAAGATTTTTGACTTACCAACGATGTAGTCACAGCAGGAAACGTCTAGAAAACAGAATGAAAAGGATACATCGCTCTTAACCTTGTAAAGAAAGATCTCCCATTGCTATTTTTTTTTAAAAAAAGAAACAGCACATTTGGTAACAGATCTAGCAGCGGGCTGGGAATTGTTCATTTACACAGTTAACTGGCAAAAGTAAATTTACACAGCTTGGCCCCGCAAACATCGCAAGCTAGATTTCGGCTGAGGAGATCATTCAAACTCATTTAGCGCGTCGTAGTTCCGTTCTGTATAGAAGCCTCTGCCTTAAACTGGGATGCTCTGAGGCCAGGGCCTGGTTGCCATTCTCCAGGTGGGGCCTGGAGATCTCCAGGAATAACAACTGATCTCCAGGTGACAAGAGAGCAATTTCTCTGGGGAAAATGGCTGCTTTGAGAGAAGAAGAAGAATTTGGATTTATATCCACCTTTCTCTCCTGTAAGGAGACTCAAGGTGGCTTACAAGCTCCTGTCCCTTCCTCTCCTCACAACGGACACCTTGTGAGGCAGGTGGGGCTGGCTGAGAGAGTTCTGAAGAACTGTAACTAGCCTGAGGTCACCCAGCAGGAATGCAGGAGTGCGGAAATACATCTGGTTCACCAGATAAGCCTCTGCCACTCAGGTGGAGGAGTGGGGAATCAAACTGCTGAGCTACCTCTCTCTCCCATACTCCACCTTCATTAGACACTGCCTCCAACCCTCCAGGAATTTCCCCGTCCAGAGTGGACAACCCTGGTTCCAACCTATAGGGGTCCTGCAACCCCAGGAGTCTACTTTTTGGGAGTTGGAAGAGACTGGTGGAGGAAGGGGAACAAAGCCATGCTTCTATTGTCAATAGTTAGGATCCAACCCTCTGTGTACATTTACTTATTTACTTACTTATTTACTTTGCTTATTGCTCACCTTTTTCTTTGAGGTAGCAGCCCCAATAGCTCAAACTAGACCAGGGGCCGGCAACCTTTACCTCCCCAAAAGACACTTAGACCCGTTTTCCACGGCCCCGAAGATCTACTGAGCCAGAGAGGCGGCTCCATCCGGTTCGGTCCCTTCACTCACCTTTCCTTCTAGCGCTGAAAAGCAGTGGCGCTGGGCAGGGAAACCCTCTCTGCCCGATGGAGCAGGCAGTTGCCTGCTTTGTGGGTCAGAGGGGGGGTGGCTGCTGCGGCCTGCATGGTGCCACCACCTCTCGCGCTGTGGGAGGCAATGGCACCAGGCAGGGAAACCCCCTCTGCCTGACGGAGCAGGCAGCCGCCCAAGCTACTCTCTGACCTCCAGGGGTCGGAGGGCAGCGTGGGCATGTCCCTCCAGCCATCCAGAGCAGCGCTGGGAGGAGAGCTTGAGTGGAGGGGACATGAAAAGCAGCATGTCCCCTCCACTCAAACCTCCGGTTTGGCCCCTCCACTCACCTTTCCTTCCAGCGCTGCTCTGGAGGGCTGGAGAGACACACTCATGCTACCCTCCGACTTCCACAGTATAAGGCTGAAAGAGCCACAGTATGAGGCTGAAAGAGCCGCATGCGGCTCCGGAGCCGCGGGTTGCAGACCCCTGAACTAGACTGATCTCATCAGAGCTTGGCTGCTAAGCAGGATTGACCATGGTCAACACTTGGCTGGGAGACCACAAAGGAAGAGTCCTTAGGCAGAGGAAGAATAAGGCGATGGCAAACTACCTCCAAACATCTCTTCCCTTGAAAACCTCATGGCCCTTGGGTCACCATGAGTCAGTTGCTACTTCAGTGGGTGACTACCAAGGCTTGTTATGAATAAGAAAGCAAAGGCACATGCGGAAAATTTTAAAACATTTTGGGAAGAAATTCATGCAGAAATTCAGAAAATTAAAAAAAAAAACAATTCGCTATAGAGGCTATGTAACTCGGAATATTAACAAAAATATGTCATGATATATAAAAAAGAGTAAAAGTTCACAAAAGTGTGATTTCAAGTTAGCAGAAGTTTGCAAACCCCAGAGGCCAGAGACAGTCAGTCTAGGGGCACGAAGTAGCAACATTTAACCTTTAACATGATTGGTTAGTTCAACCGTGACTCTAGACCAATGAGAGGCTCTTGCAGGGGTGGGAGAAAAGTATCCAGTTGGATGTATGCTTTGTATATGCTAAGTTCAGATAGAGTAAGAGTCTGAGTTGAGTTCAGTGTGTGTTCAGCTTTGTTATTGCTGAAGAGTTCTGTATAGTATTATAGTCTTGTATAGTATAGACTTGTGTATCATTGCAACTGCTAAAGTAGAACCTTCCTATGGAAAGAACATCTTGCGTGGAGAGTATTCTTTTCCAAGAGTGGTAGAAGGCTGCAGTGAGTGCAAGAAGGCTATAACATCTTCTCATCTTACCAGAGTAGCTCCGTTTTAAACTCTGCTGATAAAATATTCCAGAAATCTCAGAAGAACTATTTCGTATTTGATAACAGAAGACAGAGTAATGCTCACAACAAAATTGAAGGCAGACGAATGTTCAAGCCAAGAGAACTGGGAAAATAAACTAGTGGAATATGCAGAAAGGGCAAAATTAGCAAACTTTGTGAACCAATCATGAATAAGTGACCAATCAAAGGATTTCAAGATAAATGGAAAACACATTATCCATTTTAGTCCACAATGAAAGAATAATGACAAAATGTGAAGGATGTAACTGAAATGAGCTTTATAAATTATCAATAACCTTTTTGATATATTAATATGTTATATTGGAAAGAGTTTGAAAGGGAAATAGATAAACGATTAATCACACTATGAAAGATGATAATTTGCCAATACAACTTTTGTCTAGAAATTTGTAATAGTAAGCATTCATCTTTTTAAAACCTATTTTGGATCATTAGAATTTACATCAGTAATGGCTATTATTGGCAATTGTTTTTTAATTTTGTATGTAATATTATATGTACAATTTTGTGTCCTCTCTTAGTTTTGTAGAACTTATTATAACTATGATTTGATTCCATTTGCTTTTTCTGTTCTGTCAATTCATATCTATAAAAACATTTTTAAAAATAAAAACCTTATGTGTATGGATCTCTGGAGTCATTTCCACGTAGTACAAAATATCCTAGGTTGAGCAAGAAAAATATCCCTGTGCAGCCAAGAATTCTGCACGGTTCCCGGTCCTAGAGCGAGTTTGCCCCACAATATTTCCCTCATCCCAGGATATTCAAAAACTGCCAAATTGGAAGTTCCTTTTTTTAAAAAACCCGGGGTGAGCTTGCTATCATGCAAACGCCAATCCAGTGCAGGACCGGTTTATTTTTCCTGCCCAGCTGCCTGATATCCCCACCTGATGTTCATTCAAGCTGCCACTCAAAAACAACAGCCAATCAGAACACATAACACTGGGCATGCTCAGATATGCTTCCAGAGTTAATACAGAAGTCCTGGGCTCATGCAAAACAAGCTGGAGTATTTCCTCCTGGTCTTCACTGGATTCCCTCTCAAAACAGGGCAGCCATGTGGAATAGATGCACCCCTAGGATAAAATAGACCCAGTGGGTTAAAAAAATCCCCAAAGTGAGTAAACAGGTCTTAATTTTGCCATCACCAGGAAATCTTGACTCTGTGGAGTCAGCTAGGACTGGACAGCAAGTATGTTACCCCTTAACTTTCTCGCTGACATGCAAAAGCAGGATTACACCGCGCGTATGGCATAAAATAATGCAAACCAAATGTAGTATGAGGACGCTCACTAACATTGCAACTGGAGCCCTTTGGGGAGGGCGGGGTATAAAAGTGGAATGAATAAATAAATAAATAAATAAATAACTTTCGGGATTGGGGTTTCAAAAAATTACAAACAGTGCAAAAAGAAATTACATGTGTACCATTATTACACGATAATCGGAGGGAGCAATTGCTCCCCTGGCCTCCTCCATTAAGCATAGATTCTGGAAAGAGATGAGTACATAATATTAACTGTGTGCATTAACTATGTGTATTGGCCACAAAAGCAGTGGATAATACCTGCAAAAAAAAACACAAACCATTAGGACATATGCAGGCTCTTTTCAGAATGGACGTTTGATGTGTGTGTAGAGAGGGATGTGGGCCTGATCCTCTGGCATGTGCACTACTGGTATGCTATACACCCACAGATTTTCATGAACCCTGGCTTAACTTTCCTCTTAGAAAATTCCTCACTGTCAGCCCCTTCCGCGACACGCTAAATAAAGAATGTGTTTTCAAACCACTTTCAGCAACTGTTTGCAAAATGGATTTTGCTATCTCCGCCTCACACAGCTTCAAAGAGCACTGAAAGCAGTTTGAAAGTGCATTATTCTGCATGTGCTTGGAATAAGTTTCCCTAAGTCTGTTCTTGCACTAAAAGTTGCTGGACTTCTATAATTTTTGTCTAAAATGGATCCCCGGGATCCAGAGAACACAGCCGCCTCAGAAAGAATGCAAATTACTTGTGAAGGAAATTCCCAAGACGCACTGCATTTTCAGAATCTGAATCCAAGTTTAGAAATCGTTAAAATGTGGCTAATAGTGGACACTAAAAAACCAAACCTACATTTTACAGTAACAGCTTCCAGGATTTTCTTGCCTACTGGATCACTTTTATCGCGGCTATTTTTTCTAAATTGCAAATTTATCAGTTGGGAATAGCTAGATCTTCAAGTCCAGTAACACCTTAGAGAGACCAACAAAATTTCTGGGGCATAAGCTTTTCAGAATCAAAGCTCCCTTTCATTGGGTTCCTCAATTGGGAGGTTTCAGGAGGGTGGAGCGAGGGGGAACTCTGCCCAGTGCATATGCTGCACCCCTGATCTAGTGGCGCTTAAGCACCTGTCCCCTGCCCTACCCCTCCACGCAAGAGAGGTGGGGATCCAGCAGGAGTTCTCAAGCAGGTTCCTGAGAGTAGGTGACTAATTATTTGTGCGCAAGCCGAGAGGGGGTTACTTTCAATGGTGGTGATTTTGCCATGTGATTTTTTAAGCCTTAGTTACCAAGCCCCTTCCCCTCTTAGCAGTAGCGCCGCGCAGGAACTTTGAAGCTGTCTAGCAGGAGGGTGCACCGGTGTGCGTGGCAGCCTGAGCCTGCGTGCATTCGTTTCCTCGGCCCAAGGGACCCGGCCTTGGCAGCGACTGCGTCCTTGCCACAGCTCCGCCCAGGAATGCCCCACCCCCAGAATGCCTGGCTACATGCCCCTGTCGCGGTTCTCGCCCAGCCCCATTGGGGGGCTTTCACAGGGACCACAGTTTGAATCCCACCACCATGGGGAACCTGTTACTAAAATTTTTGGATCCCACCACTGCCTCCATGGCCTGGCCATGAATTCCTCTGCCGCTGCTCATGTCCTGCAGCATCACGCCCTTCCCTGCCCTGTTGGCACTGCGCCTCTGGGAGGCTCTTTAACTCTCAAAAAATTTATACCCCCCAAATCTTACTGGCTTCTAACATGCTACTAGACTTGAATCTAGCTCCTCACAGCTGTAAACCAACACTGTCTGCTGCTGGAAAAGTTACAAAAGATGTAAGTTCTCCATTAAAATCCTGATTTTGGAATTTATGCAAAGCTATCTGAGATAGAAGAATTTGTTTAAGCAACAATTCCCACTCTGCAATTGACAAACTCTTCACTTTTCCAGATTGCTGAGAATGTATATATTTACAATGGTTAACTTGATGCTTGTTTTCACCCATTAAAAAAAAAATCTTAATGTTACCCAGGCATTTCTAAGTAAGACAGTATTTATAGAATGTGCTGAATAATTTTTTTCGGTAATACGTATATTTCCATCTTAAGATGAATGGTGATGCTTTATTAAATTACTATTGCGACAGAAATATAGGTCATTGTAAAGAGAAAGCCTTCATTACCATGTCCCTGTATTATTTCAGAAATGACCATCATAAAAGGCTGAGGGAAAAAAATTAAACCTATTTTTTAAGAAGGAAAAAAACCTCCTCATTTTATTGTAAAATGGGAATATATCACCCTTAATGTCTTGAAGTAAGGTTTTGTTGGACAAGAATCATCCAAACTTTTGATACAAGCAAAGAGAAATGGAAGTAACTCCCCGATGGTGCCAGACAGCTTTCATTTTCTCTCCTGTAGCTAAACCAGACTGGTGGATTTTGTGTTGAGAGACAACTGCTATGAATAAAAGGTGTCAGAGACTGTTTGCACTAGAAGATACAAATGACAGAGACTTGGTGGCAGAGAGCAGATTATTCGCCTCTCCCATTTCTTACTAAAATACCCTCCCAGATGTTGTTTTTCATCTTGCTTCCAAAAGATTACGCTTAACATCCATAGAGTCAACAAAGGAAATCTTAACAACACAAAAACGGAGTTTAAGAG
>NC_059426.1:166144556-166167338 GCF_021028975.2 Sphaerodactylus townsendi
ATGTTATGGACTACAGTTCCCATCATCCTCTGCCAGCAGCATGCTGGCAGGGGATGATGGGAAACTGTAGTCCATAACATCTGGAGGGCCGCGAGTTTGACACCTGTGATCTAGTGCAAAAAAAGTTGTTTAATCATGGTGGGGGAGGGCGGCCACCCATATGGGGGATGGGGGTGGTGGAAAACTCAGATTTTGCACTGGGCTACATTTTCCCTAGATATGCCCCATAGAATTTTTCTAAGGCTGTAAAGAGAGGGAACTGAAAACCTTTTAGCCAAGATTAGCCAAACCTGGGGTTGACCAAAGTCTCTTGTTTCCTGGCTTAAAGGTTGTGGCCGTGGATCAGCCACAGAAGCAGAACAGACCACAGGGTTCGTCATCTACGTTAAGTCCATACTGGGTGGTCTAGTTTTGTTCAACGCACATTAGGCGGTCTAGTTCTGTTCAACGCATATCGATGAGCATTTGAATCCCCTGCGTGTTCGACCAGTTGGATAAAGGTGTCTTAAATAAAAATGAAATCAGTGAATCAAAGCACTCCACTCTTAAGGAAAAAAAAACCTGAATGGTGAATGATATTAAACAAGAAGTGTATGATTTGATATTAGGACTTGCATTTAGTATCTGTCAAATGTTAATGACTTTTAATTATTAATGTCTTTTTAATAAAGGTTATTTATCTCTGAAAAAAACATTATGTAAGATATGTTTGGAACAATTATTTCAGCTCTCTTCATGCCCAGAATTGGAACGAAGCTAAGATCCGGCTTCTGTTTTTATAATTTTGTTTCCTTTCTTTTTCTGTTATTGAAAAGTCAACAATTCCAATTTTTAAAAAGGACGGGGAAACAAAGTATTCTATTCCTTTCAAGAACTGCAGAGATAGGCTCTGTCAGTCTGCCTCTCCATCCGTCCATCCAGAGTCACAACATGTACACCAGGTTGCAACCTTGATGCTAACAAATTCTAGCATCTCTCGCTACCTGCCGTTTCCTAAACCCATATAGCCATCCTTGCCAGGTTAGAAGGCTTCCTTTCATTCGCCAGGCACCCTCGGCAAGGGAGAAGGCAAACGCACCCATTTTCACACAACCCGGATTCCCGAGTAGGGCGCAGGGAGAGATGAGACCTTAAGGAAGAAGGCCTTCTTCGGCCAACTTCAGCCAAGCCCTCGCCCCCCAAACAAGCTCTGGAGCATCTCAGCTGTCAATGTGGACAGCAGATCAAGCAAAGCTGCACACTTTATTTTACAGAAAGGGGGGGGGGACTGGAACAACCCAACGAGGACTGTCATCCCCCCCAAACGCAGAGAACCGAACTGATCCTGCCACCGAGAAGCGACCCGATCCCGAAACCTGGCGCGTAAAAACTGCGATCTTACCCAAGAGGCGAACTTCTCTGTCCTGCTCTTCTTTTTCTCTTCCAAGCGGCGGCTTCTTCTCCTCCTTCCTTGGCAGGTTTAGGACAGCAGCGACATCCTGGGATCCTCCAGCCCCGTGCGCCCCCCCCCCCCTTTCCCGGATCCAGTGAGTTCCGGCGCGCGCCACCCGGCCCGAAAAGGATCGCAGAGCCAGAACCGGCCAGCCGAGAGCGCGCGGCGAGCTGATCCGGGCAGCGGCCGCTCCAGCCGGGCAGGGACTCTCTCTGGGCTTGGGAGGGAGCCCGGGGGAAGGAGCCCGCCCTGCCCTGCCTTGCCCTGCCCGCGGGCCCACGTGGAAGGCGTGGGGAGGAGGAGGGACGGGCGCCCGCTTGGAGAAGGGAAAGGGCTCCGGAGCGCACGCAGGGCGGAGCCTCGCCTGCCTTCTCCGGGGCGCTGGCCGCCTCTCGGGCCTCCTTCAGTCGTGGACCCTCCCCGGGGTCCGGGTGGCGTTTCAGACAAGCCATCCGTCGACACCTGAACGTCTGCCCGGCCTGGAAGAATGGGCCCCGACAGCCCGCACCTTTTCCCCGCCTGGCACGGGAACCGCATCGGCTCCCACGACCCCCTTGGGTGACTTCGGAAAGGCGCCCAGGGCAGGATCAGAAAGGGGGGGGGGGGGCTGTAAAAGGTTCGGTCTCCTTCAAACGGGCCGGTCCCGGCCCCGGCTAGACAGAAGGTTCCGGTGGCGACTGGATCCGAATTGGATAGCCAGAGCGTCTAGTCTGAGCATGTACAGAGTGCAGATCGCGCCCTACAATTTAGGCCGCCTCCAGTAGGGATCCCAAAAGGCCGTCCGGAAACATTCTAAATAAATAAATAAAAACGAATAAATAAATAAATTAAAACATTCTAAATATAAAAATTTTAAAAATTCCACTCTTTTTGAGTCAGATTGCCATTATGTGGTGCAGTGGGCAAAAAGGGTGCACTCTAATCTGGACAACCGGGTTTGATTTCCCACTCCTCCACATGCACTCTGATTTGGTGAACTGGGTTTGTTTCCCCGCTCCTCCGTGTGAAGCCTGCTGGGTGAGCTTGGCTGAGTCGCAGTTCTCTCAGAACTCTCTCAGCCCCACCTGCCTCACAAGGTGTCCGTTGTGGGGAGGGAAAGAAAAGAAGTTTGAGGCTCCTTCAAGGTGGAAAAAAGCTGGTAGAAATCCAAACTCCTCCTTCTCCTCCTCCTCCTCCACACTCTCTCAAAACTGCTGAATTTCAAGAAAAAAAGAAATGCCAGTTGTCAATTCTGCCTGGAAACAATTTGTTCTGTTAGGAAAGCTGGACCCCGGATCCTCAATATATGTGGGCTGTGCACTTTAGTCAGATCCAGACTTGGCCAGGGCTGTGGGAGGGGGCGGGGGAGGGTTAGTGTGGGCATCACACAGTCCTCCCTTTTGCTGAGTGGGGAGGGAATCATAGCATTATGGTGTCCGCTCTCACGGTCATTTCCAACTCCAGATTCCCAGAGAGTGGCTAGCCATCTTTGCCTGTGTGTTCCTCCATCCCCGCTCTGTGCCTGTTCAGAGGCACTTTTGACCTTTCTTTCAGACGTTTAGAACTGCCTCATTACATTATAGAGGACCATGCCTCTATCCATCTATGCACCTAATGAAGGCCCCTTCCGCACATGCAGAATAATGCACTTTCAATCCATTTTCATGCACTTTGCAGCTGTGCGGAATAGCAAAATCCACTTTCAAACAAACGTGAAAGTGGATTGAAAGTACATTATTCTGCACTTGCGGAAGGGGCCTCAAGTGAGCCTTCATGAGGGGCCATACGCCTACCATGGGGGCTATCTGCAAATCTGAGAAGGGAATTCTGAACTTTTGCAGCAAATGGTGGGTACCAGAGATTTCCACGGCCCTTTCTCCCCACTTGGAGTGGCTTCAGAGAGCCAGGGTGGCAGAGATTATAATGCTCCCTGGGAATGGAATCCAAGATGTCTCCCCTGGGCTCAAAAAAGCACACAGCAAATAGGGATCAAACCTAACTATCAGCACTTTCACACGTGCAGAATAATGCACTTTCAATCCACTTTCACAATTGTTTGCTAGTGGATTTTGCTATTTCAGTAAAATCCAGCTGCAAAGTGCATTGAAAGTGGATTGAGAGCGCATTATTCTGCGTGTGCGAAAGTGCCCTCAGATGGGTCTGTTTACATGTACACCTGTACACCTCTTGTTCGTTTTCAGTGACCTTACTGTCACCAGGTATTGCTGTGTCGATGATGGTCACTTTCTTGTCCTCGATCACTGTGATGTCCCGTGTATCATGTGCCAACACCTTATCAGTTTGAATTAAAAAGTCCTACAAGATCTTGATCTTCTCATTTTCCATGATTTTCTCTGCCCCTCTGCACGATGCTTCCACCAGTTGTTAACAGTCTTGATGTTGTAATTCTTGCATAAACTCCAGTGGATCATCTTGGCCACTGAGTTGTGTCTCTGTTTGTACTCGGTCTGGGCGATCTTTTTGCAGCAGCTGAGGTCATGATCGACAGTTTCATCAGCTTCCTTGCACAATCTGCACTTTGCATCATCCAAGGATTTTTCTATCCTGGCCTTGATCGTGTTTGTCCCAATTGGCTGCTCTTGAGCGGCTAAAATCAGTGATTCAGTTTCCTCTTTCAAAGTGGCAGCTGTTAACCAAAGCAAGGTCTTTTCATTGTCCACCTCGTCCTTTATCTTCTTCAGAAATTGGCTGTGCAGACGGTGCTTTGTGGTGCCAGCTTTCAGTCCTCATTTCAGTCACATTTTTTTTCTGTACTCCTGTATGGTTCTCTGAACTTCCAGTAAATTTCTGTTCTTCATTTCAATCAATGCCTGTTCTTGACTTTCACATAATTGGGCAGCACGTGTTTCTCCTCCTCCACTGTTTGCTTTACTTGCAGTAACCCTCCGCCTCCAGATCTCTGAGGCAGGTATCGTCTGTCAGTATCACTACGTGGGTGTAAGGCAGTGGTGGCGAACCTATGGCACGGGTGCCAGAGGTGGCACTCAGAGCCCTCTCTGTGGGCACGCGCAGAGTCGCTCCTACCCTCCTCACACACACATCTAGGCTGGCCTGGGCTGCTGGGCTTGATTATTAGCATTAAACCTAAGACCTAGTTTTGGGGAAGCAGTGTAGGTAACCCTGTTGAGCGCTGTTAAACCCCACTGATTTTCACGCAAAGAACTGAAGCGCCATCCTTTATCTGGGAGTAAGCTCGGTTGCTGGCAATGGGGCTTGCTTCTGAGTAAACCCTCCTAGGGTCGTGATTCACCCGTTGGAAGAGTTGCACGGTTGCTTCAAAGCAAAGCCACCGACTACCACCAAGCTTACTCCTGAGTAACGCACGCCTTGGAGCCAACCGTTTTTTCCAACCTAAAACCTCAGTATTCAGGTTAAATTGCCATGTTGGAACTTTGCGATAAATAAGTGGGTTTTGGGTTGCAATTTGGGCACTCGGTCTCAAAAAGGTTCGCTATCACTGGTGTAAGGTGTAGTGCTTTGTCATAAGTTTCTGAATTTTTCTATCCAGTGCATCCAAATCAGCCTGAATCCAGTTTATGATTCTGGTGGTGTGCCTAACCATGAGTTTGGCCCAGGCCTTGATAGCCTCGAGGGTATTCCCACCATTTAATTTGGATTTGAAAAATCTCCTGACCCCCTGGGTGTATTCTCTGCTGACCACAGACTTCACTTGCCCGTCCAAGCAAGGCGGCCTTTTGTAATTCAAAGATGGAGATTTTTTTTATCCATGCCATCTCAGTTTTTTTGGTAATGCACTCAGTGTGCCAATAATCACTGGACCATAACCATTGGCTATTGTAGGTTTTCTGGGCTGTGTGACCGTGGTCTGGTAGTTTTTGCTCCTGACATTTTGGCTGCATCTGTGGCTGGCATTTTCAGAGGCATGTCACAGTAAGATGTGTTTCCCTCCATGACACAGTCACATTTCAAGAAGAAGAAGAGCCTGGATTTATACCCCACCTTTCTCTCCTGTAAGGAGACTGAAGGTGGCTTACAAGCTCCTGTCCCTTCCTCTCCCCACAACAGACACCTTGTGAGGTAGGTGGGGCTGAGAGAGTTTGGAGAGAACTGTGACTAGCCCAAGGTCACCCAGCAGGATTGTAGGAGTGTGGAAACACATCTGGTTCACCAGATAAGCCTCTGCCACTCAGGGGGAGGAGTGGGGAATCAAACCCACTTCTCCAGATTAGAATCCATCAGCTCTTAACCACTGGCTCTCTTTACCATGACATGCCTCTGAAGCTGCCAGTCATAGATGCAGGTGAAACGTTAGGAGCAAAACCCAGCATGGTTAAGAGCGGTGGACTCTAATTTGGAGAACTGGGGTTGGTTCCTTGTTCCCCCTCATGGAGCCTGCTGGGTGACCTTGGGCCAATCACAGTTCTCGCCAAACTCTCTCAGGCCTACCTACCTCACAAGGTGTCTGTCTCAGGCCCACCTACCTCACAAGGAGCAGCAGTGGCGTAGGAGGTTAAGAGCTCGTGTATCTAATCTGGAGGAACCGGGTTTGATTCCAAGCTCTGCCGCCTGAGCTGTGGAGGCTTATCTGGGGAATTCAGATTAGCCTGTGCACTCCCACATATGCCAGCTGGGTGACCTTGGGCTAGTCACAGGTTCTCGGAGCTCTCTCAGCCCCACCTACCTCACAGGGTGTTTGTTGTGAGGGGGGAAGGGCAAGGAGATTGTAAGCCCCTTTGAGTCTCCTACAGGAGAGAAAGGGGGGATATAAATCCAAACTCCTCCTCCTCCTCCCCTCCTCCTCCTCCTCCTCCTCCTCCTCCTCTTCTTCTTCTTCTTCTTCTTCTTCTTCTTCTTCTTCTTCTTCTTCTTCTTCTTCTTCTTCTTCTTCTTCTTCTTCTTCTTCTTCTTGTGAGGAGAGGAAGGAGTTTGTAAGCTGCTTTGGGACTCCTTACAGGAGAGAAAAGCGGGGTATAAATCCAAACTCTTCTCTTCTACTACACCTTACCCACACAGCCCAGAAACCCCACAGTAGCCAGTTTGTTGTTGTTATTGCTGTTGATATTATTTCGTGATTTCCCCCCCACTGTCACGTTTGAGCTTGCTTCTATCCCTCACATTCATGAAAAGGAAAAAGGAACTTAGTGTGGGAAGCGCAAAGCAGAAGGCTGGGCCCAGTCCAGGGACAGCTTGATTAAAAGGAATCGTGAACGTCATTTAGCTCTGTTCTGTAAAATACGTATTTACTGTATATAGCAAAAGCCTGTACTCCCATAACAACGGTTTTCTCCGCATCCTTACTCCCCCAAACTATTTATTTTTAAGAATCACCTCTATTAACCTTACTGGAATCTTCTTAACTGGAAAACCAGTATGGTGTATTAATTAGGCTGTTCGACTAAGGTCTGGGAGAGATGGGCTCGAATTCCCACCCTGCCTTGAATCTCACTGGGAGACCTTGGCCCAATCGTGCTCTCCTTCTCTCAGGGTGATTCCGCACACGAGTAAAATAGGTTCGACCCAGTTTCCTGAGAAGGGTGCTAACCTAGGTCGAAGCCATTGTTGTTCCCCACTGTAACCAGCTTGATCCCAGCTCGGAGGGCGGAATCATCCTGTGCCTCTTCGCCGCTCCGTTCCGATTGGCTACTGTTCTACGGCCATGTTCCGTCTATCCCCACACACGTTATTAAAAAAACTGCCACAGGAATGGAGGGACGAAGGTGGCGTTTTTTGATTGGCCAGCTGTACGCATGCCCGAAACACTCAGGTGTGATTGGCTGAATGCGGGACTCCTGGCACCAGAGATTCCGCACTTTACTGGAATCGAGCTGAGTTTGAGCGTGGTTCCCTGAAAAAGTAGTAGTTCCCAACTGGAGTCGGAAATTTGACCGTTACACGGGGCGAAGCTGGTACAAAACCACATCGATCCCAGTGGTTGCGCGAAGCACTTAGGTCGAATGCAGCTCGAACTTAGGTCGATAACGCAAGTGCGGAATCGACCTCAGTCTAACCTACCTCACAAGGTTGTTGTGATCATAAAATGGAAGAGTGGAGACCCATGCCTGAGTGCCTTGAAGGAAGGAGGAAGGTAAAACTGTACTGGGTAGATAGGAGATAGAGATGCTGAGCTGTGGTTCGAGTGTTGGACCGAGATCTGGGAGATTTCGGTTTGAATTGCCATGGAAACTTGCTGGGTGGTGACTCTGGGACACCACCATTCTCTTAGCCTCACCTATTTCACAGAGTTGATGTGGGGATAAAATGGAATTAAGGAGAACAATGTAAACAGATTTGAGTCTCCACTTGGGGGAATAGGTGAGGTGTAAGTGAAGTAAATATATCAGCTGAACTTCACACCTTCTCAGTACGCTCTGCCACTCTGTTCTAACCTTTCCCAAAAAATGTTTTCTCGGAATAGGCCTTGCCCTGACTTACACAGGCCTAAATGCAGCCTCAGTATATTCACCAGAAAGCAATACCTGCCTGCCTCCTTACTCAGCTGCCTCGGGCGAGGAAAGGTGGAACAGCTAGAGTCCACAATTTATAACTGGGAACTGATCCAGGAGACAGGCTTTAAATCAGGGTTTTATGACCCTTTACAGCCATGCTTGCAACCTGCTGTAGATTTCCGTTCCAAGCTTTTCCTTCAAATCAGTATTTAGTAGTCCTGGAACCTGCTTTGGACTCGGAGAGCACTTCTGAGATAATGCAAACGTTGGCATGCAAACTGTTCCTTTCCAGCTGCCTTACAGCTTCCAGTTCAGGCAGCCTGGGCAAAATCTGCCTCCACATTTCCCCTTATATTTCCACAATGAAAAGGGCTGGATACTTGTTATTTTAAAATGGAGATTGGAAACAGAGGCCCCTTCCGCACATGCAGAATAATGCACCTTCAATCCACTTTCACAACTGTTTCAAGTGGATTTGGCTATTCCGCACAGCTGCAAAGTGCACTGAAAGTGGAGTGAAAGTGCATTATTCTGCATGTACGGAAGGGGCCTCAGAGGAACTAACATTTGAAATGAAAATGAACATAGAATAATAGACAGTTATAGCATGATAGTTTTTTAAGCCTACAAAAACCCACATGTTCTGAATGAGAGACTGAGGCAACATTTCTGAGCTCGCGCAAAATTACTTTCATGGGTTGCTTCCAAGTGGAGTGTTATCTCCTCTTTGGCTTCCAAACTGGAGAACTTTTTTAAAAAGTATTTACACAACATGATTCTGCTATAATTTTCCTCTTTCTAGGGCCCCTTCCGCACACGCAAAATAATGTGTTTTCAAACCACTTTCACAACTGTTTGCAAGTGGATTTTGCTGATCCGCACAGCTTTAAAGAGCACTGAAAGCAGTTTGAAAGTGCATTATTTTGCAAGTGCAGAATGAGCCCAGGTCTCTCCATTCTCAGTATGTTCTTTCTTGAAACTGTTTTACTCCAGTCTTTTAAGAAAGAACGCAGTCCAATGGTGAAATGGGGCACAAGCTATTTTCTCACTCTCAGCCCCTTGCAGGTGCCATTTTTTAAAACATTTTGTTTCCTGCATGGAACTTTTGGTGTGTTGAAAAAAAAAAGACCGCATGCTATCATGCAGTAACAACCTGTTCCCGTTTATCTATTTCTATTTCAAATGGCCCTTCCTCTGAATTCCTAGATTTCATTTTAAAAAGACATTCCAGCCCTTTTCATTGTGAAAATATAAGAGGAAATGTTGGGGTTTCTTTTTTTCTTGGTCGCCTGGAAATAGGGGAGAAACTTAAGACAGCTAAAGCCCTGTTCATTTTATGTCAGTGTTGCACAGTAACACATTCATGAAGGGAAACACCTCCCCCCTCCCCAAAGAGGTGGGAAGTCTCCATAGCAGGTCAGGCAACCAACCCCCCCGATCCAATGTACAGTCTCGTGAAACATTTTTTTTTAAAAAGAAGACAAGTCTCTTGTGTTTGTATATGGCGGGATCCTCCTCTTTACTAAGTAAGTATGGCGACTCATGTAAACACCATGAGAAGAGGAAAAGTGGAGGAAAAGCTAGCCATGTGAGTCAGTGTGGCGTCATTGTTAACACTGGATTCAAAACTTCACCCTGTCATAAAAAGTAGCTCAATGAGCTGGCATCGTCAGTCCTACTTTTTGAGTCTGGCCTATCTGTCTGGCCTACCTTGCAGGCAGTGGTGGGATCCAAAAAATTTAGTAACAGGTTCCCATGGTGGTGGGATTCAAACTGTGGCGAAGCGCCAATGGGGCTGGGCGGGGCACAATGGGGGCGTGGCCAGGCATTTCAGGGGTGGGGCATTCCTGGGCAGGGCTGTGGCAAGGACGCAGCCACTGCGCCAGTCCTTGGGCGGGAAACGAATGCACGCAGGCACAGGCTGCCACGCATGCCGGTGCACCTCCTGCTAGACTGCTCCAAGTTCTGCGTGCTACTGCTGAGAGGAGGGGCGTAACTAAGGCAAAAATCACGTGGCAAAATCACCAATTGGTAACCCCCTCTTGGCACACACAAATAATTAGTAACCTACTCTCGGGAACCTGTGAGAACCTGCTGGATCCCACCTCTGCTTGCAGGTTCTTTGTGAGGATAACATGGGGGAGTAAGAACCATGTGGCCTGTTCTGAGCTCCTGAAGGAAATGAAAACGAGATAGATGCACAGCTTTGCTAAAAGACCAAGACCTGAAGTAGTAAATGGATGCGCTGGACTCACCTTGAGGGGAGCCAGAATATCACCACCTTTTGATCCTAAATAGTCTGGATGTTCCTGACATGGAGAGTCTGTAAGCAGTTGGGCTCCTTGTACTGCTAAGGGGTGCCACAAAGACACGGGAGCCAAAGGCTGGCATAAGAGCAAGACACTGCTCCCCACAACATGGATGCCTTTCAGAGATTTGGGGATCCATCTCGTGTGTCAAGTTTGGACAGGAAAGAGGTTGGTCCCTGAACTTTCCCTCTAGCCTTAAGGTGTGTCTGACTGGACATTTTAGGCCTAGCTAATCTCCACTGTGTCACTCCAAGGTGATCAGCAGCACTCCGAGAAGACCATGACTTGCCCTGTTTGCACACACCGGAGCAATAAATCAGTATTTAATAGAATAATACAGGCATTCTTTGGAGTTCCTGGTGACTTATTATGCCTCTTCTACTTTTTTGTTGGAAGTTAGCAAAGCAATCAATTCTTGGTCTTCATCTTTTCTGCCAGCTTACTTCATACCACCTCAGGACTCATTTTGGGATATAAATATTGGTCCTTTGACCATTCACAGTGTGTGTGTTCTGGATCTGTGCGCGTACCCCCACTTATGGGTGGGATCTTTCCTTTGCTCCTGAAAATGCTGTCCATTTGCCTCTTGCCAGTGTGGTGTAGTGGTTAAGAGCAGGTGCACTCTAGTCTGGAGAACCGGGTTTGATTCCCCGCTCTGCCATTTGCGCTGTGGAAGCTTATCTGGTGAACCAGATTAGCTTGTGCACTCTTGACACATGCCGGCTGGGTGACCTTGGGCTAGTCACAGGTCTTCTGAGCTCTCTCAGCCCCACCTACCTCACAGGGTGTTTGTTGTGAGGAGGGAAGGGAAAGGAGTTTGTCAGCCCCTTTGAGTCTCCTTACAGGACAGAAAGGGAGGGATATAAATCCAACTCTTCTTCACTTCAGAGCTGTTTTCCCTGGACCTCCCTTCAAAACTGGTAACTATTACCCACCCCTGGAATCCTATTCAACTTCCTTTTCCCCTAGTCAGCGCTTATATTCTTTGTGCACATGTGTTCATTGCCATTCTTGTTTTAATTAAATTACCATTCTTGTTTTACTGTTTTCACTCTTTCATAAAACCTACTTTAATTGTACAACTGTCTGCTCACTTTGAGAGTTTTCACTCAGGACTATCCTGGTATACATGGGTTATCTCAGTCCCAGTTACCCCCTCTTGCTCTCTGCCTCCAGCTAATCTCCCCAACTAAAGTAGAAACTGTCTACTTAGGGCAGGGGTTTCCAACTCCGGCGCTTCATAGGTTCACAGACTACAATTCCCATCAGCCCCTGCTGACATGGCCCATTGGGGGCTGATGGGAATTGTAGTCCATGAACATCTGAAGCGCCAGAGTTGGACACCTCTGACTTAGGGTAACAAATCAGGCAGATCTCGTTTCCTGATTGTTTGGGATTGACATAATCCCAGGAGCCTCTTTCTGATCCCGGAACACTAATAGTACGACCCACGTCTAACCTCAGCCGTCTGGGCTAACCATAGAGACCGCATTACGTAGCCACGCTTATTCTTCATCTTTTCTCTTCATATATGACTCACTTGTGCTTCCTGTTTGAGTTGAGAAGAAGATTTGCATTTATACAGGAAATGTGACAGTTGATCCGTCGGTCCCGTTTCTCGTGATTCAGGCAATGCAGAGCTGAACTTCTTAACCTTGGGGTCAGTGACTGGGCTGTGAGGGTTCGGAGATCTCCATTCCTACTTTTATCTAATGAGGGAACTTTGACTCCTGAAATCTTATACTTAGAATCAGGGCTGGATTAAAACATAGGTGTCAAACTCGCGGCCCTCCAGATGTTATGGACTATAGTCCCCATCATCCCCTGCCAGCATCCTGGCCAGGGATGATGGGAACTGTAGTCCATAACATCTGGAGGGCTGCGAGTTTGACACCTGTGAAGAAGAAGAAGAAGAAGAAGAAGAAGAGGAGGAGGAGGAGGAGGAGGAGGAGGAGGAGGAGTTGTTTGGATTTATACCCCACCTTTCTCTCCTGTAAGGAGATTCAAGGTGGCTTACAAACTCCTTTCCCTTCCTCACCCCGCAGTAGACACCTTGTGAGGTTGACAGGGCTGAGAGAGTTCTGAGAGAAGTGTGACTAGCCGATGGTTACCCAACAGGAATGTAGGAGTGCGGAAACACATCTGGTTCACCAGATAAGCCTCCGCCACTCAGGTGGAGGAGTGGGGAATCAAACCCGGTTCTCCAGATTAGAATCCACCTGCTCTTAACCCCTTCACCACACTGGCACTCGCCTTTAGAGGCCCTAAGCACCCAAAAGATTATGCTACCCTCATATACTGTGTATGTAATTCAAAATAAAAACAACAGTAAACTGTAAAAAATGTATATATTCTATTGAATAAATATTCTTTGTGTGAAGCGAAACACTTATTATTCCATTGCTTTCTTGCCGTGCTGAACACATTCTAAAGAAGGCTGAAGTTGCTGTGCCTCCGTGGACCACGTGGCAGCTGCGAGATTCCACTTTTTGATGTCCTGCTCTGTCAATAGAGCAAATATGCAGGGACCCAAAGTGGCTCAGAACGTTGTTCTCCCCTTCTCTGTTTCTTCACAACAAACTTGTGAGAAAGGTCAGGCTGAGAGCATGTGACTGTCAAGGTCACCCAGCAAACCTCCATGGCTCAAACATGGGTCTTTCAGGATCTGAGTCCATTCTATCCACTGCCCCACGCTGCCCCGGAGCCCTCCAGGGGAGGGAAGTATACAAGTTTAATAATAATAATAATAAAAATATATATACATTTCCATTTAGCACCAAATGCTTCATCTCTCCTATCTTTGGCTGGCAGGCTTCTAGCACTGGCATCGAGACACGTGTTGCTCATTCCCCTCACCAAGGATCTTGTCCCCCTGTGATAGTTTTGTCTTCATCATTTATTGTCACCTCCTGCCATTCTCAAGTTGCAGCTTGCTCCTGGGAAAGTTATGCACAGATGTAAGTGCTCTTATGTTGCACCCAGCTTACAGTGACACCATGGATGTAGGTAAACTAGGGACCCCAGATTCTCCCTTTAAGGTGGATTTAAAAGGAGAATTTGGTCTCTCTAGTTTAAACACCATTGAAAGTGATGCTGTTTGGGGGTGGTTGCCAGCATCACAGTGGCTGCCGGGGGCGGGGGGGGGGGCACAAAACTCAGATTTTGCATCAGGCTCCATTTTCCCTCTATGCCTCTGCCCAGAGGGGAGGGGCAGGGCAGTGGAGTCTGCTATCCCCGACCTCGGAGAGCTGCTTTTATAAGCGCTAGGCCAGGGGCGGGGCTTGGGGAGGCGTGGCCATGCCATAGGGGCGGGTGGGGGTGTGCTTTCAAGGCAGGTGAGAAGCAAAAGTGGTTTGTTATTGTCTGCCTCCTCAGAGTCTTTCTTTGACCGTTTCCTAATCCAAGTACCGACCCTGCTTAGCTCCTGAGATCTCACAAGATTGGGCTGTACATTGCTGCTTCGTCTCTCCTAATAAGGACCAGGAGTAATGGGTTCAAGGTGAAGGAAAAGAGGTTCCACCCAAACGTCAGGAAAAACTTCCTGACAGTCAGCTGTTTGACAGTGGAATGCACTCCTTTGGAGTGTGGTGGAATCTCCTTCTTTGGAGGTTTTTAAACAGAGGCCGGATGGACATCTGTCAGGAGTGCTTTGATTGTGTGTTCCTGCATTGCAGGGGGTTGGACTCTTCCAACTCTATGATTCGAATAAGGGTTACCTTAAACATTTATCCTGTCACCCCTCAAGAATGAGTCCTGAACCACAGCCTCAGCAGCTGGTGAGAGCTCCCCCCTGGGAATTAGTTTAAAACTTGCTCTGGCTCATTCCGCACACGCAAAATAATGCACTTTCAAGCTGCTTTCACAACTGTTTTTGCCATTCCGCACAGCTTCAAAGAGCCCTGAAAGCAGCTTGAAAGTGCATTATTCTGCGTGTGCGGAATGAGCCTCTGTGAACTTTCTAAAGCACCAGCAGTCCGGTCTCATTGCAATTCAAGATATGCCTGTCCCTTCTGGTACAGTTCCGGCTAGTCCCAGAGAACTCCCCAGTATCTAAGAGACCTCAAGCTCTATCTTTCGCTGTCAAACTTACTTCCCAAAAGTATGCTGGGTTTGTTTTATTTTTTGTTAAGTGCTTGCCACACCTCTGATTACTGAGGGTGTGGACTCTACAATACTTTACCTGTGTTTTTTTTTTAAAATTCTGTGCAAAATCTAATGCTCAGATTGGCTGGGTGGGGACGGTTGAACACGAGGCACGCTCTATGATAACCGCTGTTGAATATCGCTCTTGTTCTCACCCAAGAGATCAAAAGCAAGTGGCTGTCATATATTTTCTTATAGACAGAATACAATAGGCATGCAGACCCATGATTGGGTAATTACATTTATTCTTACATATTTATTTATTTCTCATTGGATTTATTCCCTGCCCTTTCCAAATAGCTCTTCTGATGCACTAGAACAGTGGTGGCGAACCTTTGGCACTCCAGATGTTATGGACTACAATTCCCATCAGCCCCTGCCATCATGGCCAATTGACTGGGACTGATGGGAATTGTAGTCCATAACATCTGAAGCAGCATTACACTTGTTGGAAGAAAGGGACTTTATGCTGTTTCCTGCCTCGTCCTACAGAGGGTTTTTTTACTAGTGAGCTAGTGGCTAGATAGGGACTTAGGAATTTGTCACCTTTACTCTATCATGCTGACTCTATCCCTTTGATGTAGACTGATACTCTTAGGGACTTCCTCCCTTGCTTCCGCCTTCTTCTCAGAACCTCTCCATCTTACTTTCACCATGCCTAGGGAGAGGATGTGTCTCCTCCGCCTCCACCTCCATCCAGCTAGATTAGACTAGATAGTGAACCTATCTCTCCACCTTTCTATCCAGAATGGAGTTCATTAATAAATACTCTTTTTATTAGATTAGAAACTACAAATGACTCTGACTTTCTTTTGTGTCTGAAGTTCTCTCTAGCCAGCTCAGCCACGCGTGTGTGCCCAGGTAAGCTTCCCCTGTGTTCAGCCTCTGTGCCGCTCTGCTACTTTTGCAAGGGAAACACACGCACCAGGTGTGGTTCTCCCAACAACACTAAATTAAATGTAATGAGGTCGCTATTGCCTATTGTGGCTGGGTATCTTTTCCGTTGCCTACTGCCCGAGTCTGGAGATGCTTGAGAATTGAACCTGGAACCTTCTACATACAAAACAGACTCTCCACCCCTGAGTCCTGACCCTCCCCTTAACAAGAACACAGGAAGCTGTCTTATCCTTCTCGGTGATCACATTAGAACAGCCATCTTTAAAAAAACCACACGTTTGATAGAACTCCAGATATTTCTCACACTGACTCAATGTTTAGATATTTGAAGGGATGTCGTGTTGGTGAGGGAGCAAGCTTGTTTTCTGCTGCTCCAGTGATTAGGGCCAGGAGTGATGGGTTCAAGGTGAAGGAAAAGAGATTCCACCTAAACATCAGGAAAAACTTCCTGACAGTAAGGGCTGTTCGACAGTGGAATGCACTACCTTGGAGTGTGGTGGAGTCTCCTTCTTTGGAGGTTTTTTAAGAGAGGCTGGATGGCCATCTGTCAGGAGTGCTTTGATTGTGTGTTCCTGCATTGCAGGGATTTGGACTTGATGGCCCTTGGGGCAGGGGCGTACCTAGGCAAACTTGAGCCCTGGGCAAAACCTGAGTTTGATGCCCCCCCCCATGGGCAGCCACCCTCCCCCACCGTGACCAAACAATGATTTTTTCCACTAGGTTGTTCCAAAGTCACCATCACATTATAGAACATCCCCCAACTCACAAATCTGAGCACAGCAATGGGTCATGCCACACAGCACAAATAATTTTTGGAAAACATTTTCAAAATGCTTTCAAAATGTTTTATTACTGCTATGAAAACATTTTATGGTGTTGTATCCAGTCCCCCCAATTGGGGGAAACAGCATCACTTTCAATGTTATTTAAACTGGGGACCCCAGATTCTCCCTTTAAGGTGGATTTTGAGAATCTGGAACCTCACTGAGATTTAGCTTCACCAATGATATGGAATCCACCACAGACTGTCATCATTTTCAATGAATTTCCAAATTAGGGAAGCCCAGATTCTCCTTTTAAATCCACGCCGAAGGGGGTAGATTTAATAATAATAACAACAACAGCCACCACCACCACCACCACCTTTACTAGGCACTGAGAGAATAAAAGAAAGAAAGAAAACAAGCATTGGTGGGAAGGGAGTGAATTTAAAAAGAGAATCTGGGGAAATTTATGGGGTGCCTGTTGTCAGGGGTGAAATTATTAAGATAGCAGCACAAAAATTTCAGAGTATCTTCGTGAGACCCTACTGATGATACCACCCAGGTTTGGTGAAGTTTGGTTCAGGGGGGCCAAAGTTATGGACCCTCAAAGGTGTAGCCCCCATCTCCTATTAGCTCCCATTGGAAACAATGGGGGATGGGGGCACTCCCTTTGGGAGTTCATAACTTTGGACTCCCTAAACCAAACCTCACCAAACCTGGGTGATATCATCAGGAGAGGCTCCCAAAAAATCCCTGAAATTTTGGTGCTGCTAGCCTAAAATACACACCCCCTGCAGGCCAAAAATGGAAAAAACACTGAAAATACAAAGTCCTCCTCAAATGAACCTGCAATTCTGTCGCCCACCACAAGGTGGCGCCCAGGGCAGCTGCCCACTTTGCCCAATGGGAGGAACGCCTCTGCCTTGGGGTCTCTTCCAACTCTATGGTTCTATGTCCCAAGTGATTTGATATGTGCATACTGAAGGTAGAAGAAGAAGAAGAGTTTGGATTTATATCCCCTCTTTCTCTCCTGCAGGAGACTCAAAGGGGCTTACAATCTCCTTGCCCTTCCCCCCTCACAACAAACACCCTGTGAGGTAGGTGGGGCTGAGAGAGCTCCGAGAACCTGTGACTAGCCCAAGGTCACCCAGCTGGTGTGTGTGGGAGTGTACAGGCTAACCTGAATTCCCCAGACAAGCCTCCACAGCTCAGGCGGCAGAGCTGGGAATCAAACCCGGTTCCTCCAGATTAGATACACGAGCTCTTAACCTCCTAAGCCACTGTGTGGTGGTCTTTCATTGACTTTCTTCAGTTACATGGGAAATCCGCGGATATCTTTACACAACAGATTTGTGACACGTTGCAAGCCAATGGCCGTAACTGGAGCATTGCTATGACCAAGGATATGACAATGCCACACCTATGGGTGGACGCATTAGTGGCACGCAGAAACATATTTTGTATAGAAATCCCAAAGCAGTGTTTGTGCCTTGCAACAATCGCTCGCTCAATTGTGCTGGTGTATGCGCAGTTGGTGCTGGTGTAACCCCTGCGTAAGAATGGGATGACCCAGAAAGGGGTGGAGTCTGAAAAGAAGCAGAATGCTGCAGAACTCATGAGGTTGGAGGAAGCAAGGCTACCAGGCTGGGACCTTGATTGATTTTATTAAGCCCTTAACACCTTGTTTAAGGTAACTGCAATGTTGTTGGGAACCAGTGTAGGGTGGTCATTTTTTTGCCATACAAAACGTTAGAATTTATTGTTTCTGGGTTTTTGTGTATGTAAATGGTGAGAGTTTTCTGGGAACCTTCATCATCTTGAATCCCGTTCACCAAGCCTCTGAAGTCTTCAAAAACCAACCACCAGCAAAGAAGAATTGGAGTTGGCCATATCACATTCCAAAGGCAAGGACGTGCACATGCAAACTTAAGACACTGTACAGTGTAGATGTTACCGTTTAAAAAAGTGTTATTTGTCAAGCGAAGTAAACTGTTTTGTTTTAAATTTAGTTCTTTGCAACTCCTTCCAAGTATTGCCCCACAGAACCCACAGAAAGAGGTTACACTGGGACACAGTCTGTGACTTTCTTTGGCACTGTGGAAAAGGTGTGCACCTTCTTCTCAAGCCGCACCCATAGGTGAGATATTCTTAAGGAACGTGTACTGATTCACTTACAGTGATGGCGAGACACGAGGTGGAGTTCAAAGCATGAAGCCGTACGTGTGCTTGCTGAGCACATCGAGGAAATAATAGAAGATTTGGAAGTGTTGAGAGATTGGGCCAGGAGAAACCTCTGAAATCAAGGGGGATGCCGGAAGTCTGTTAGCTTGCATCCTTTTTGCATCTGTTGGTTTGCATCCTATCCTTTTTTCTCATTCTTGCATTTTTGGAGCTCAGGACTAACTGAAGTGAACGGCGTTCAGATCTAGAAGGACTTGAGTTTGATCAGAGGCATAGCAAGGGAGAAAAGCACCCAGTGCACTGGTTCGTCCTCCATCCCTGTCCCGCGCCGTCCCACCCCGGAAAGCCCCCATCCTGCCCCCACCACACCCCCGGAATCCCCTCGCCACATCCCCACAGGGACGCTCACCTGGTGCGTCGCACCCCCCTGTCCCCTTAAAGCTACGCCTCTGCGTTTGATCAATGTGCGCAAAAGTTGAAAGCATTGGCTCTATTTTGCCAGGAAAAACGAGACTGTCTGGTGTCAAAGGCAACTGAGAAACCTCTGCAGGTGTGCCAAACACATGATGTTTGTACAGAGAGAAGATTGGAGGAAGATAGAAGATGCCCGGTGAGCATAGTTGTAATGCTGGCTTGACCTTAGTACAAGAAACACACAGAGAACAAGCAATTGGTCAGCTTAAGGCAGAAATGACAAAACGTACAATACAAATGAATACGTGTCACCAGTGGTTTGCTTTCCTGCAAATTCAGACATTGTTGGATACTGAAAAAGAGGATTTTTTTTATCAACGAACGAATTCAGCACACATACGCTAAGTACACAGAGTTGAACGTTGCAGTTATGATTGCGGAAATAAACTGCCTTCGGCACCACACTGTCTTATATAAGGAAGTCAATCCTGATCAGCAGATTGGTAACCGGACAGCTTTAGATTTGCTTCGGTTGGGTGTACGAGTAGAAGCTGCAAGAGAGTTTGACAAACTTTGTTGTGACGCTAAGAATCTTTTTAACTATCACCATTGCGACCGACAGTTGTGAAAGAAGTTGTTCAAAACTTTAATCAGTTGTTCAAAACTTGTTCAAAGTTGTTCAAAACTTTAATCTACAATGAGCCAAGAAAGATTGAGTAACCCAGTAATTCTGTCAAGAGATTTCAGTGTAGACTTCAGTACCTTCTTCTTCTTGAGCTGTATTCCCCTTGAGGGGGTTAGCACTGAGATTTTCTTCACCAAATAGCTCGATTGGGGGCATTTTTAGGGGAAAGGTTGACAGCAAGCGTGTCTTCTGAAGTGCTGCCCATCCATCGTTTCTTTGGCCTTCCGTGTGGGCAGTGGCCTCCAGGGTTAAAGGTTAGGGCTATTTTTTCAACAGAAGTCTCCTCCAGGCACATAATGTGCCTGTACCACCGGAGCCGTGTTTCCCTCATTTTCATTGTAATTGGTGTAATCCCAAGTCTTTGTCATATGACTTCGTATGTAACACGATCGGAAAGAGTCGGGCCGAGCGTCCACCGGAGCATCTTCATTTCCATCACACGAAGAGTCCGTTCATGTTTCCGAGTTGTTGGCCAACATTCCGTTCCATATAGGGCAACAGGACGGATAACTGTAGTGTACACTTTTGCCTCCAGAGGTTCAGGTATTCTTTTGCACACAGGACTCCTGTGGTTTGCCACCACTTCATCCATGCTGCATTAACTCTAGATTTATGGAGGAGAAGTCAATCTATGGCAACCAATCTGGATCCTCCTTGATCTGAGATTGCAAATGCCTTAGCAGACCAGGTGCTCGGGAGCAGCAGCAGCAGCAGCAGCAGCAGAAGGCCATTGCTTTCACCTCCTGCAGGTGAGCTCCCAAAGGCACCTGGTGGGCCACTGCGAGTAGCAGAGTGCTGGACTGGATGGACTCTGGTCTGATCCAGCAGGCCCTTTCTTATATTCTTATGCTCTCAGATTTTAGTACCGCTACTGAAAAATTTGCACAAATTAAAACCAGGCAATTTTAAATATATTTGAGTATACTAGCGTTAAATGCATTTTACTTTAATTACATCAGTGTTTTCTTAAAATACAATACATGTGCTTGGGAGGTGGTAAGAGGTTCAGTACTGGACTGGTGGAAGGGACTCAGGAATAGTCCACGGGTTAGGGGGTGCAATACTTGCCTTGCTCTGGCAAGGCACATTACACCATTTTATTCCAACATTGATAAAAATATTGAATCGCACTGGGCCCAGGACAGAACTCTGCAGCACTCCGCTAGTCACTTCTCTCCAGGATGAAGATAAGCCATTAGTGAGTACCATTTGGGTTTGGTCGGTCAACCAATTACAAATCCACCCAACAGGAGCATTTCTAGGCCACACATGTTACTAGCTTTGTTTCAAGAACATCATGGGGGACCTTGTCAAAGGCCTTACTGAAGTCAAGGTATGCTACATCCACAGCATTCCCTTCACTTACCAAGCTTGTCACTCTTTCAGAAAGAGAGGGAGAGAGAAGGGGATTAGTCTGGCATGACTTATTTTTGAGAAACCTATGTTGACCTTTAGCGATCATGGCATTCCCTTCTAAGTGCTTGCAGACTGTCTATTTAATGATCTGCTCTAGAGTCTTTTCTGATATTGATGTCAGGTTGACTGGGTAGTAATTGTTTGGGTCCTCTTTTTTCCCCTATTTGAAGATGGGGACAACATTAGTCCTCCTCCAGTCTGTTGGGACTAATCCTGTTCTCCAGGGAAATAGTGTGGGAGGGAACTAGAGCTCCCCCCCAACCCCCTAGCACTGACTCATATCTGCCTCTTCTAGATTACACACAGGGAAAACAGGCCCTGTTTAGAGGCTTAATCCATGGAAAAGGGCAGGTGAAGCTTTTCACAGCCTGAAGGTTAATAACTATTTATTAGATTTATTTATTTATTAGGTGTTTTTTTAAAGTCACCACTTGCCTGCAGAGCCGTGTGGCGACGCACAACAGTAAAACAGTATAGATGACTTGAAAACAACATCATATCACCTGGTAGATAACATCCCATCATGCCTCTAAGAACACAAGAAAGAGCTTGCTGGATCAGACCAGAGTCCATCTAGTCCGGCACTCTGCTACTCGCAGTGGCCCACCAGGTGCCTTTGGGAGTTCGCAGTGGCCCACCAGGTGCCTTTGGGAGGTGAAAGCAATGGCCTTCTGCTGCTGCTGCTCCTGAGCACCTGGTCTGCTCTATTAAAGGGAAAGGGTACTTTTCTTCCAGGATATTGGTGACTGTCATGACACCTCTGGAATTCCAATTCTGGAACCTCCGCATCACATATATTTTGGTCCTTGGTTAGATTTCAGGAAAACACCCTCCATCTCAATTCTGTTCATTGCACAGGTTTGTACAAATAATAATTTCAGTGCTTTGGTTACTCAGCCTGAAGACGAATGCCGAGAATGAAAGAGGCTTTCGTTTTAAACACGCAACTCCTTTGATAATTAGCTCGTGTTTGGAATACGATCTGACACTTGGGCTGAATTGTGCTCTTGAGATGCCATTAGATGACTCATGTTTTATATTCTTTCCTATAACGTGGAGTGTTTGTCAAAGACCCGGGCATGCTTTGAAGGGAAGATCCAAGGGATTGTAGAAAGGCACTTCTGAAACGCGACGGGGTGGCGTAATCCACTTTGTCAACATTATTTGGTGTGGAGGGCATAAGGCTTTCCTCGCTAGGAAATGCAAAGCCTTTAGCCAAACATTTCATTTCTGGTTGGAAACAGAAAAGCAGTTAGACATCCAGATCACACCTGCTGAAATCTGTCTACATAAGAGCTTCGTTCTTAGTTAAAATTCCATAGTCTCCGTGGATTCAATAAAAATTGCCAGGCTTAATCCACAAATAAATACATTTGGATTAATCTGATATCGGCAGCCAGCAACTCCGTGAGCGCACATTACAATGCAATTTTGGGCACACATGCTTGAGAAAATGTATAATTCCGGTGGAGTTTATTTCCAAGCAAGTATATATAGAATTGAAGAAGAGGTTGGATTTATATCCCCCCCTTCTCTCCTGTAAGGAGACTCAAAGGGGCTGACAAAATCCTTTCCCTTCCCCCCTCACCACAAACACCCCGTGAGGTAGGTGGAGCTGAGAGAACTCCGAAGAACTGTGACTAGCCCAAGGTCACCCAGCTGGCGTGTGTCAGAGTGCACAAGCTAATCTAGTTCACCAGATAAGCTTCCACGGCGCAAGTGGCAGAGCAGGAAATCAAACCCGGTTCTCCAGATTAGAGTGCACCTGCTCTTAACCACTGCACCACTGCTGCTCCTGGATGGCACAATCTTATCAGCTTTCAGAAGCGGAGCAGGGTCGGCCCTGATTAGTTTTTGGATGGGAGACCACCAAGAAAGCTTAGGGTTGCTACCCAGAGGCAGGTGATGGCAAACCACCTCTGAACATCTCTTGCTTTGAAAACCCTATGGGGTTGCTATAACTCAGCTGTGACCAGAGGCATAGTTGGGCCGTACTGTGCCCGGTGCGCACTCTGTGTTTTCCGCACCCCCTTCCCACACACACACTTACCTTAGTTCAGCCTGAAAGTGCAGGCTGGAAAAAGCAACCTGTTCACTTGAGGCTGAAAACAGCCTGGTAGGAACTACACTTCCC
>NC_059426.1:166167429-166187356 GCF_021028975.2 Sphaerodactylus townsendi
CTGCATCTGTGGCTGGCATCTTCAGTGGATCCTCTGAAGATGCCAGCCACAGATGCAGGCGGATCCTGTGAAGATGCCAGCCACAGATGCAGGCGAAACGTCAGGAGAGAATGCTGCTAGAACACGGCCATACAGCCCGGAAACCACACAGCACCCCAGTGATTCCGGCCGTGAAAGCCTTCGAATAAACTAGGTTTTATTAAAGAGTGAAAACAGTAAAACAAGAATGGTAATTTAAGCAATGAACACATGTGCACAAAGAATATAAGCGCTGACTAGGGGAAAAGGAGGTTGAAGGGCAGAGAAGGGCAATGAGGATGATTGAAGGATTGGAGCACCTTCCTTATGAGGAGAGGCTGCAGCGTTTGGGACTCTTTAGTTTGGAGAGGAGACGTCTGAGGGGGGATATGATTGAAGTCTATACAATTATGCATGGGATAGAAAATGTTGACAGAGAGAAATTTTTCTCTCTTTCTCACAATACTAGAACCAGGGGGCATTCATTGAAAATGATGGGGGGAAGAATTAGGACTAATAAAAGGAAACACTTCTTCACGCAACGTGTGATTGGTGTTTGGAATATGCTGCCACAGGAGGTGGTGATGGCCACTCACCTGGATAGCTTTAAAAGGGGCTTGGACAAATTTATGGAGGAGAAGTCAATCTATGGCTCCCAATCTTGATCCTTCTTGATCTGAGGTTGCAAATGCCTTAGCAGACCAGGTGCTCAGGAGCAGCAGCAGCAGAAGGCCATTGCTTTCACATCCTGCACGTGAGCTCCCAAAGGCACCTGGTGGGCCACTGCGAGTAGCAGAGTGCTGGACTAGATGGACTCTGGTCTGATCCAGCAGGCTAGTTCTTATGTTCTTATGTTCTTATGAATAGGATTCCAGGGGTGGGTAATAGTTACCAGTTTTGAAGGGAGGTCCAGGGAAAACAGCTCTGAAGTGAAGAAGAGTTGGATTTGTACACCTCTCTTTCTGTCCTGTAAAGAGACTCAAAGGGGCTGACAAACTCCTTTCCCTTCCCCCCTCACAACAAACACCCTGTGACGTAGGTGGGGCTGAGAGAGCTCCAAAGAACTGTGACTAGCCCAAGGTCACCCAGCTGGCATGTGTCAGAGTGCACAAGCTATTCTAGTTCACCAGATAAGCTTCCATGGTGCAAGTGGCGGAGCAGGGAATCAAACCCAGTTTGAGTGCACCTGATTAGAGTGCACCCAGATTAGAGTGCACCTGCTCTTAACCACTACACCACGCTGGCAAGAGGCAAATGGCCAGCATTTTCAGGAGCAAAGGAAAGAGCCCACCCATAAGTGGGGGCACGTGCACAGATCTAGAACACACACACTGTGAATGGTCAAAGGACCAATATTTATACCCCAAAATGAGTGCTGAAGTGGTATGAAGTGAACTGGCAGAAAAGATAAAGGCCAAGAATTGATTGCTTTGCAAAGTTGCAACAAAAAAGTAGAAGAGGCGTAATAAGTTGTCAGGAACCCCAAAGAATCTATTAAATACTGATTTATTGCTCCAGTGGGTGCAAACAGGTTAAGTCAAGGTCTGCTCGGAGTGCTGATCACCTTGGAGTGACACAGTGGAGATTAGCTAGGCCTAATATGTCCAGTCAGACACACCTTCAGGCTAGAGGAAAAGTTCAGGGACCAACCTCCTTCCTGTCCAAACTTGACACACGAGATGGATCCCCAAATCTCTGAAAGGCATCCATGTTGGGGGGAGCAGTGTCTTGCTGTTATGCCAGCCTTTGGCTCCTGTGTCTTTGCGGCACCCCTTAGCAGAACAAGGGGTCTGCTTACAGACTCTCCATGTCAGGAACATCTAGACTATTTACGATCAAAAGGTGGTGATATTCTGACTTCCCTCAAGGCGAGTCTACTTCAGGCCTTGGTCTTTTAGCAAAGCTGTGTATCTATCTCATTTTCATTTCCTTCAGGAGCTCAGAACAGGCCACATGGCTCTTACTCCCCCATGTCATCCTCACAAAGAACCTGCAAGCAGAGGTGGGATCCAGCAGGTTCTCACAGGTTCCCGAGAGTAGACTACTAATTATTTGTGTGTGCCGAGAGGGGGTTACTAATGGGTGATTTTGCCACGTGATTTTTGCCTTAGTTACGCCCCTCCTCTCAGCAGTAGTGCACAGAACTTGAAGCAGTCTAGCAGGAGGTGAACCGTCGTGCGTGGCAGCCTGCACCCGCGTGCATTCGTTTCCCGCCCAAGGACCGGCGCAGCGGCTGCGTCCTTGCCACAGCCCCGCCCAGGAATGCCCCGCCCCTGACATGCCCCGCCACGCCCCGTCGTGCCCCGCCCAGCCCCATTGGCGCTACGCCACAGTTTGAATCCCACCACCGTGGGAACCTGTTACTAAAATTTTTGGATCCCACCACTGCCTGCAAGGTAGGCCGGACAGGTAGGCCAGACTCAAACAGGAGGACTGACGATGCCAGCTCATTGAGCTACTTTTAATGACAGGGTGAAGTTTTGAATCCAGTGTTAACAATGACGCCACACTGACTCACATGGCTAGCTTTTCCTCCACTTTGCCTCTTCTCATGGTGTTCACATGAGTCACCATACTTACTTAGTAAAGAGGAGGATCCCGCCATATGCAAACACAAGAGACTTGTCTTCTTTTTTAAAAAAAATGTTTCACAGAGACTGTACATTGGATTCGGGGGGTTTGGTTGCCTGACCTGCTATGGAGACTTCCCACCTCTTTGGGGAGGGGGAAGGTGTTTTTCTTCATGAATGTGTTACTGTGCAACACAGACATAAAATGAACAGGGCTCTAGCTGTCTTAAGTTTCTCCCCTATTTCCAGGCGACCAAGAAAAAAAGAAATCCCAACATTTCCTCTTATATTTTCACAATGAAAAGGGCTGGAATGTCTTTAAAAAATGAAATCTAGGAATTCAGAGGAACTACCATTTGAAATAGAAATAGATAAATGGGAACAGGTTGTTACAGCATGATAGCATGCGGTCTTTTTTTTTTTCAACACACCAAAAGTCCCATGGTGGTCTAGCAGGGAAAATATTTTTGAAAAATGGCACCTGCAAGGGGCTGAGGGTGAGAAATTAGCTGGTGCCCCATTTCACCCTCATAATGTGCTAATACTCTTGGACTGTGTTATTTCTTAAAAGACTGAAGTAAAACAGTTTCAAGAAAGAACATACTGAGGATGGAGAAACCTAGAAAGAGGAAAATTATGGCAGAATGTTGTGTAGATACTTTTTTTAAAAAGCTCTCCAGTTTGGAAGCCAAAGAGGAGATAACACTCCACTTGGGGGGAAAAACCCACGAAAGTAACTTTGCACAAGCTCAGAAATTTTGCCTCAGTCTTTCTCGTTCAGAACACACAGGTTTTTGTAAACTTAAAAAAACTATCATGCCATAGCTATCTATTACTCTATGTCAGTGATGGCGAACCTTTTTGAGACCGAGTGCCCAAACTGCAACCCAAAACCCGCTTATTTATCGCAGAGTGCCAACACGGCAATTTAACCTGAATGCTAAGGTTTTAGTTTAGAAAAAACGGTTGGCTCTGAGGCGTGCGTTACTCAGGAGTAAGCTTGGTGGTAGTTGGCTTTGCTTTGAAGCAACGATGCAACTCTTCCAACGGGTGAATCATGACCCTAGGAGGGTTTATGCAGAAGCAAGCCCCATTGCCAGCAACTGAGCTTACTCCCAGGTAAAGGATCGCGCTTTAGTTCTTCACATGAAAATCAGTGGGGTTTAACAGCACTTAATAGGGTTACCTATACTGCTTCCCCAAAACTAGGTCTTAGGTTTAATGCTAATAAACAAGCCCAGTGGCCCAGGTCAGCCTAGATGTGTGGGGGGGGGCGTTTCCCCCCCACACACACACACACATGATGAACTCTGTTTCTGTGTGCCCACAGAGAGGACTCTGAGTGCCACCTCTGGCACCCGTGCCATAGGTTTGCCATCACTGCTCTATGTCCATTTCCATTTCAAATGTTAGTTCCTCTGGGGCCCCTTCCGTACATGCAGAATAATGCACTTTCACTCCACTTTCAATGTACTTTGCAGCTGTGCGGAATAGCTAAATCCACTTGAAACAGTTGTGAAAGTGGATTGAAGGTGCATTATTCTGCATGCGCAGAAGGGGCCTCTATCTCCAATCTCCATTTTAAAATAACAAGTATCCAGCCCTTTTCATTGTGGAAATATAAGGGGAAATGTGGAGGCAGATTTTGTCCAGGCTGTCTGAACTGGAAGCTGTAAGGCAGCTGGAAAGGAACAGTTTGCATGCCAACGTTTGCATTATCTCAGAAGTGCTCTCCGAGTCCAAAGCAGGTTCCAGGACTACTAAATACTGATTTGAAGGAAAAGCTTGGAACGGAAATCTACAGCAGGTTGCAAGCATGGCTGTAAATGATCATAAAACCCTGATTTAAAGCCTGGCTCCTGGATCAGTTGTGGACTCTAGCTGTTCCACCTTTCCTCGCCCGAGGCAGCTGAGTAAGGAGACAGGCAAGTATTGCTTTCTGGTGAATATACTGAGGCTGCATTTAGACCTGTGTAAGTCAGGACAAGGCCTATTCCGAGGAAACATTTTTGGGAAAGGTTAGAACAGAGTGGCAGAGCGTACTGAGAAGGTGTGAAGTTCAGCTGATATTTTTACTTCACTTACACCTCACCTATTCCCCCAAGTGGAGACCCAAATCTGTTTACATTGTTCTCCTCACTTCCATTTTATCCCCACATTAACCCTGTGAAATAAGTGAGGCTAAGAGAATGGTGGTGACCCAGAGTCACCACCCAGCAAGTTTCCACGGCAACTCAAACCGGAATCTCCCAGATCTCGGTCCAACACTCAAACCACAGCTCAGCATCTCTATCTCCTATCTACCCAGCACAGTTTTACCTTCCTCCTTCCTTCAAGGTGCTCAGGCATGGGTCCCCACTCCTCCATTTTATGATCACAACAACCTTGTGAGGTAGGTTAGACTGAGAGAAGGAGAGCACAACTGGGCCAAGGCAGTGGTGGGATCCAAAAATTTTAGTAACAGGTTCCCATGGTGGTGGGATTCAAACTGTGGCGTAGCGCCAATGGGGCTGGACGGAGCACTACGGGGGCGTGGCCGGGCATTCCAGGGGCAGGGCATTCCTGAGCGGGGCTGTGGCAAGGACGCAGCCGCTGCATCCAGTCCTTGGGTGGGAAACGAATGCACGCAGGTGCAGGCTGCCACACACACTGGTGCACCTCCTGCTAGATTGCTTCAAGTTCTGCACGCTACTGCTGAGAGGAGGGGGGTAACTAAGGCAAAAATCACGTGGCAAAATCACCAATTAGTAATCCCCTCTCGGCACACACAAATAGTTAGTAACCTACTCTCGGGAACCTGGGAGAACCTGCTGGATCCCACCTCTGGGCCAAGGTCACCCAGTGAGATTCAAAGCAGGGTGGGAATTCGAACCCATCTCTCCCAGACCTTAGTCGAACAGCCTAATTAATACACCATACTGGTTCTCCAGTTAAGAAGATCCCAGTAAGGTTAATAGAGGTGATTCTTAAAAATAAATAGTTTGGGGGAGTAAGGATTCAGAGAAAACCGTTGTTATGGGAGTACAGGCTTTTGCTATATACAGTAAATACGTATTTTACAGAACAGAACTAAATGACGTTAACGATTCCTTTTAATCAAGCTGTCCCTGGACTGGGCCCAGCCTTCTGCTTTGCGCTTCCCACACTAAGTTCCTCTCTCCTTTTCATGAATGTGAGGGATTGAAGCAAGCTCAAACGTGACAGTGGGGGGAAATCACGAAATAATATCAACAGCAATAACAACAACAAACTGGCTACTGTGGGTTTTCTGGGCTGTGTGGGTAAGGCGTAGTTGAAGAGGAGAGTTTGGATTTATACCCCGCTTTTCTCTCCTGTAAGGAGTCCCAGCGCAGCTTACAAACTCCTTCCTCTCCTCACAAGAAGAAGAAGAAGAAGAAGAAGAAGAAGAAGAAGAAGAAGAAGAAGAAGAAGAAGAAGAAGAAGAGGAGGAGGAGGAGGAGGAGGAGGAGGATATATCCCCCCTTTCTCTCCTGTAGGAGACTCAAAGGGGCTTACAATCTCCTTGCCCTTCCCCCCTCACAACAAACACCCTGTGAGGTAGGTGGGGCTGAGAGAGCTCTGAGAAGCTGTGACTAGCCCAAGGTCACCCAGCTGGCATGTGTGGGAGTGTACAGACTAATCTGAAATCCCCAGATAAACCTCCACAGCTCAGGCGGCAGAGTGGAGAATCAAACCCGGTTCCTCCAGATTAGATACACGAGCTCTTAACCTCCTACGCCACTGCTGCTCCTTGTGAGGTAGGTGGGCCTGAGAGAGTTTGGCGAGAACTGTGATTGGCCCAAGGTCACCCAGCAGGCTCCATGAGGGGGAACAAGGAGCCAAACCCAGTTCTCCAAATTAGAGTCCACCGCTCTTAACCATGCTGGGCTTTGCTCCTAACGTTTCACCTGCATCTATGACTGGCAGCTTCAGAGGCATGTCATGGTAAAGAGAGCCAGCATGGTGCAGTGGTTAAGAGCTGGTGGATTCTAATCTGGAGAACCGGGTTTGATTCCCCACTCCTCCCCCTGAGTGGCAGAGGCTTATCTGGTGAACCAGATGTGTTTCCACACTCCTACAATCCTGCTGGGTCACCTTGGGCTAGTCACAGTTCTCTCTGAACTCTCTCAGCCCCACCTACCTCACAAGGTGTCTGTTGTGGGGAGAGGAAGGGACAGGAGCTTGTAAGCCACCTTGAGTCTCCTTACAGGAGAGAAAGGTGGGGCATAAATCCAGACTCTTCTTCTTCTTCTTGAAATGTGACTGCGTCATGGAGGGAAACACGTCTTACTGTGACCTGCCTCTGAAAATGCCAGCCACAGATGCAGCCAAAATGTCAGGAGCAAAAACTACCAGACCACTGTAAGGAATTCCATAGAAGCAGAAATAAAAGGCTTTTTTGGTGTAAAGACCGTTTATTCAGACATCCTAGAAAGCTCACGTACACGACGTGGCAGGAATAAAGTCTCCCGCCAGCAGCACAGGTTATAACTCTGTCCATCCCATCCCTCTCCCCGATTCCCATGGGAACGGAGTTCTCATCTCTCGCAGAGATAAGGTCTCCGGCCATAGATGCTGGCCCATCGCCCGGGTTAGTGGAGATGCAGTCAAGGCCAGGGCGGCTTGCCCCGCTCATCAACACCATTGAATCCCTTTACACTCTGCCTCCTCCCTTTAAAAGACTTCTCCCCTGAGCTTTGTGCGGAAAGGTGCGATGGAAAGCAAGGAAATGAGGGCGACGTCCAATATTTTCGGAATAAACCCATTGATTATACCCAGAGGAATATCCCACCCAAGAAACTAAATATTGCAAGCGTTTGCGATTAAAACGAGAGTCCAGGATGGCGTCAATTTCGTAATGCTTGTGGCCATCAATTGATATAGTCGGTGAAGGGGTCTCTCCGGTGGGTCGTGAAGGCATCGGAAGCGGGGAGCCTCCTTGAGCAAACTGGAATGGAAGACAGGATGGATATTACTTAGAGAATTAGGCAAAGTCCAACCGAGACAGTGAATATCATTAATCACTTTTAGTAATCTGGAAAAGGTCCCACCTGAGATCTTTTGCCCAGTTTTGAAAATTTATGCACGTCTCTGAGATTTTTGGTAGACAACATACACCCAGGCTTCCACACGCAAAGGGAAATCCGAGCGGTGCTTATCCGCCGAAGTTTTTGGGAGTCTTTAGCCTGCTGTAAGGCGGTATCTGGACCATTTTCCACCCCTCGGCCAGAGATGAAATCCCACTGCTGAAACTCCGGAGGATCTGGCAGCGCTTCCGCAGGTAGTTCTGCGGCAACGGAAGGGGAAGGACCCGACCAGACACAATTTCCTCGAAGGGGGGTTTTTTTGTACTGCTATGAACCCGCACATTATTATAGGCGTATTCTTGCAAACGGAATTAACTTCGCACCAATTGTCTTGAGTGGTGAAGTTGGTGCCAGCAACGTAAATACTGCTCCAGGGTTCTGTTACGTTCTCTCTTGACTCACGCGGGCCACTTTGAACGTGGTAGGGGGCGGCAACCGCCGCGGCCCCCAACAAAACCCAGAAAAGCTTTCCAGAACTTTGAAATGAATTGGGGCCCGCGGTCGAGACCACCTTAACGGGGGCGGAGTGTAGACGATAAATATGCTGAATGAAGCAGACGCTACTAACTTAGGAGCGGAGGGAATGGAAGCACATGGGATAAGAAATGGGCTTTGTTTAGAAAATAAGTCCACCACCACCCACAAGACCGTGTTGCCTTGACTTTCAGAGCAAAATCCGTGAATAAAATCCATGGAGATGAGCTTCCCAGGGGTGAGGAGGCCACCGGGAGAGGCTTCAACTGTAAACCATGGGGAGTTTTCCGAACGGTCTTGGCTTCCGCATCAAACAGAGCAACGCTTTAATATATGTCTCCGGATTAATGTCCTTGCGCATCGTAGCGCCACCAAAATTGACGGCGGGCCAAATGCAGAGGATTTTGAGGAAGCCAAAATGTCCAGCCGAGCGGGCATCATGACAGGCCTCGAGAACCTGCTTACGGAGGGGAGGCATCAAAAAAATTTCAACAATCCCCCCGCCGCCAAAACACCATTCTCCAGGCGCAATTGGGAGTCACAACTTCCTCTGCTGGAGCGGTTCAGCAGGCGCCTTTACGCCTCCTCGAAGTCTCCGTCAGAGGGAAAGGAGAGACCAGGCTGGGAATATGGGTAGAGAAGGAGGAGTGGACGTCTGAGATCGGGATGACAGCCAGCCCAATTGGGAGGGGGGAGAGAACAGTCGCGGAATATCCCGGGTGAAGGGCAGCTCCACCTCTCACCGGGCAGGCGCGAGAGCGCGATTGCAGCCAGTTTATTGGTTTTCCGGGAAAAAATGGACAGTGAAAGAGAAACGAAAAGAAATCGGCCTAACGGAGGTTGTTTTGGCGGACATCTTGAGGGGGGTGGAGAGGGCTGCCAAGTTCTTGTGATCCGACCAAGAGCTTGAAAGGGGTGTTTAGCCCCTCCAGCCAGTGGCGCTTCAACTGGAAAGTGCGTTACTTTGATGGCCAGCAGTCTCTTTGTATCCCCTTAAGCAGTCCGAGTTGAGCTCTCAGCACCGGAGAATTTCTTTGATAAATAAGCAAGCACCGCAGGAACCAGCCTATCATCTTTATTCTGCTCTGCAACAGGGCTGCTCCAAGCGCTTTGTCCGAGGCATCCACGTGAACCACAAACGGAAGATCTGGGTCAGGGTGTTTCAGGATAGGTTCGGAAGTAAAAGCTGATTTTAAAAGCTGAAAGGCTGTCTGACATTCTTTAGACCAGGAAAGGGGGGCCCCGGGCTTGGCAGCCTGCGGATCTTTACCCTTAGCGCGTAAGAGGTCTGTGAGTGGGAGAGTCAGTTCAGCGAATTGGGGTATAAAGTCACGATAGAAATTAGCAAACCCTAGGAAAGATTGGAGTTCTTTTCGATTGGTAGGGGCAGGCCATTGGAGGACTGCGGCAATCTTAGCAGGATCCATTTTTAGCCCCTCGGAAGAGATCCGGTAACCCAAATAGTCGATAGAGGATTGGTGGAAACAACATTTAGAAAGTTTGGCAAAGAGGGAGTTGTCGAGCAAGCGCTTCAATACTTCCCGAACCAATGCTTCATGCTCTTCCATGGTTTGGGAATAAATTAAAACGTCATCTAAGTACACCACTACTCCCTTGTATAATAAATCATGGAGAACTTCGTTGATAAGGGCCATAAAAGCTCCGGGGGGCCCCACTTAACCCGAATGGCATTATTAAGTATTCATACTCGTCCAAATTCCCTCGGTGGTTAAATGCAGTCAAATGTTCATAGCCTTCCGCAATTCTGACCCTGTAGTGCCAAGCTTCTCTTAAGTCCAACTTAGTAAAAAATGCGTCCCGCTTGCCCAATGCATTTAAAAGGTCCTTGATTAATGGCAAAGGGTACTTATTGGACAGGGAAACAGCATTGAGTCCTCGGTAACTCCGTGCAAGAGCCTTAAAGACCCATCTTTTTTTTTTTAACAAACAATACAGGAGCAGCATGTGTGTGTTTGGTAGCCCGCCGATATGGAATCTGCGAAATGTAGGTTCTTGTCTAAGAAGGCACGAAGTTCCTTCTCCTCAATGGGGACTCATCGCGGTAGATTCTACGCTTTTGGGCAGTTAAGCCCCTGGCTGTAATACGATTTTGCAGTCGAGTGTCTCGTATGGGGGGTGGCAATTGAGCGCACTCTTGCTCCTGAAATACTCTGGCTAAATCTTGGTAAGCCGGTGGAATGCCGATATAATCGGGAGCAGTTAGAGCGTGCATCGCTGAAGAAGCCAACGGGGGGGTATGGCAGGAGAAGATGAGTTTTCCCCAATTCATGTATGTTCTCCGCGGGGAGGGTCAGTGAATTCTAAGATCCTTTCCTTCCAAAATGAATTTTGGTTCGTAAGCAACAACAACCATGGCATGCCCAGAACTATGGAGTGGTTTGGCCACACGGCGCCAGAATGAAACTAATTTTCTCCCAATGGTCGAAGCGCAGCGGAGGAGGACCGGTTGCGTTTTGAACTGGGCCGGTCCTTCGACCCCGAGAGGCCTGCCGTCCATTTGGGTGAAGCGGTATGGGTTTAGCCAGGGGGACTTCGGTCTGAACCAAGTTCCTCCGCCACTCAATGGGGCCGCATTAAACAATGGGAGCACCAAGAATCTACAAGGAGCTGAGGCTATAATACAAGTATTATGCTTAAGCGGGAGTTGGCCAGAAACGCTTGAATCGGTGAATGGGGGCGCTGGCCTTCACTCACCGCATCTGGAGTCGAACCCCTATCCATGGGGGCTGAAGAGAGGCAAACAGCTGCTTCCCCTCCTCTGGGTAGCCTTCGGTAACTGCCTTAGAGCGAGGCCCGTTGGGAAGCGCCCGGATTTCGCGTGGTGGCTTGGCAGATGGGGTGCACGCGGCCGGAGCGGTTGGCTTCTGTTTTTTCGGGCAGTTGGCGGCTAGATGACCCGGTCCTCTGCAGTAAAGACACAATCCCAGACGGCGACGGCGCTCGGAGGTGGTCTCGGTAGAAGGCTGGCTGGGCTTGGCTTGGAAATTAGCAGCGGTGGTCCAGTAGCGTAGCGGGTTTTGGGCAATGGGCGGCCTCCGGCACGAGCTGTATTAATCCGCGTTCCAAGACGCCACTTGGGATCCCAAGTCGATCCAATCAGCAATAGATGCGGGGGGATCCGAATTAGAAACACCGCTTTCAATGCAGTTTGCCAGTCGCATACAGCATCCGAGAAGTATTCACATTTCATGCGCTCAGGCCGCACTCAGGAGGAATTGGAGCTAGCCGCCGCACGCGAAATTCACGGGCAAATTCTGCAAACGAGCGGTTGCCTTGCTGAATAGATTTGATAGATGCGGATGGCTTCATTTTCAGCACCCGGATCTTAGCCGCGAGCCCTTAAGGCTTGGAGGAACGCCCGGCACCCGTCGCGAGCATTATCCTCATCTCTGCAGATTCAAAAGAGTCACAAAACCAGTTGGCTGCCGCCCCATCTAAGATGCAAGAACCCGGATGTCCGTATTTTTTTGGCGTTCAGACCCGTACAAATCGTTGCATAGTCCTCCATGTGGGCATCGAAGTTGCTTGTAGGAGATGAAAGTATTAAAGGGAAGTTTGGAAGCGGTTCCATCGAAACGGGCAGGTGGCATTGGAGGTCTGTAATATCCTCTCTCCACGGCTCCTTGGCGCCCTGGGCTGGGGCGGGCGGTTGCAAGCCAGAGTTGAGGCGAAAGCGGCGCGGAAGGTCGGTGGATGGTAGAGGTGGGGGTACTAACGCCCGGTGCAGCTGGTGTTCTGGTGGTGGGACCCGGGTCCTTGGAAGGTGGCAGATGCGTAGTAGCAGGACCTGAGAAAGCTTGGCGATCGCCGCCTCTGGCGTTAGCTGTACCAGTGACTTAGCGTAGACTCCCAACTTGGGGCATCTTGTTCTGCTTCGCTTCTTCAGTTCCCTCTCCAAGGTGGCGCTAAATCTCTCTCCGCTAAATTCAGAGCATCCTGGAAGCGCATGCAAAGCTGCTTTCTCTCGTTCCAGTTTGGCCAGTTCGTCCACGTTGAACAGCTGCAGTTAAAGTTCACTCTTTGCGTCGCGCCAAAGCGCCTGAACAGCTTTAGCGTTGACGCTTCGTAAAGTCCAGTTTGGAGTGTTCCAGGACTTTTATCATGGACTGATAGGTTCTGCACATATTGCCCGTTGCAGCGCGTCTTTGGCACGGTCCAATTCGAGTTGGATTTCTTTCGCGCTGCTGGGTAACTCCCGGTCTCTTTGCAGGTTTTCACGCTCTTTTGCTGCAGCTGCTCTCGATTTCCTCTTCCACATAGCTGGCGCGTTCACGGGCCCATGCTGCTTGGGCATCTGCTTAGTCGGCCCACTTCCTCATCCCAGCTCTCTTTTGATGGGAGGGGAATAGATCCGGATGGGAATGCAGGCTCTTCTTCGGATTCCTCTTCATCAGAATGTAGGACATCGTGCCCACCGGTGGCTCCATCGGGCACCTTCATGATGCAGCTGCTGATCCGGGATCTGGGGGGTCCGATCGGAAGCTGGTAATGGATAATTCTCCCAATCCCCGATATAGTCCTGCTTTCAACGGGTGGTCTTCGGATCGGCCCCAGTGTTATGCCAATGTGGATTCTCGGGAGCATCACCTTCAAAATACGAGTCCAGGTAACGCTCAATGGACTCCTGTGTTGCCGCGATGAAAGGTGGTCAGGACCCGCTCTCCGCCGTGACAGGTGCTGCATCTGAGGTTTGTAATCCACACGGAAACGGGCAGATATCCGATCCGCAGGCGCTCGCATCCATATCAGCGCCCCAAACGCACTCATGTAAGTCCACATGGTCGCTTCCCCGTCCCTCGTCCTAACCTGAGTAAGGGAAGACTCGTGGTCGGTTATTTAGGACGTGGAAAGAGTTACCAGCGAGACCCGCTCTCCCGCCGGTTCCTCCAAATCCAGAAGGGAAAGCTCGGAGCCCCTCTTTGGGGGCTCTCGCGACCTTCCGCAGGGAATATCTAACCTCTCCATGCCGAGACACCTGAGGTCCACCGCACTAGGAAGATAGATGAATCCAGGATTCCTGCCACAGTAAGGAATTCCATAGAAGCAGAAATGCGCTTTTTTGGCAAAGACCATTTGGTTCAGACATCCGTGGAAGCTCACGGCAACGACGTGGGTAGTGAATAAAGTCTCCCCGCCAGCAGCACAGCAGGTTATAACTCTGTCCATCCCATCCCCCCTCCCGGATTCCCATGGGAACGGAGTTCTCATCTCTCTCGCAGAGATAAGGTCTCCGCCGCAGATGCTGGCCCATCGCCCGGGTTATGGAATGCAGTCAAGGCCAGGCGGCTGCCCCGCTCATCAACACCATTGAATCCTTTACAACCACGGTCACACAGCCCAGAAAACCTACAACAGCCAATGGCTGCGGGTCCAATGATTATTGGCACACTGAGTGCATTACCAAAAAACCTGAGATGGCATTGATTAAAAAATCTCCATCTTTGAATTACAAAAGGCCGCGTTGCTTGGTCGGGCAAGTGAAGACTGTGGCCAGCAGAGAATACACTCAGGAGGGTCAGGAGATTTTTCAAATCCAAATTAAATGGTGGGAATACCATCGAGGCTATCAAGACCTGGGCCACACCTGTGATTAGGCACACCACCAGAATCATAAACTGGATTCAGGCTGATTTGGATGCACTGGATAGAAAAATTCAGAAACTTATGACAAAGCACTACACCTTACACCAGTGATAGCGAACCTTTTCGAGACCGAGTGCCCAAATTGCAACCCAAAACCCACTTATTTATCGCAAAGTGCCAACACGGCAATTTAACCTGAATGCTGAGGTTTTAGGTTAGAAAAAACAGTTGGCTCCAAGGCGTGCGTTACTCAGGAGTAAGCTTGGTGGTAGTCGGTGGATTTGCTTTGAAGCAACCGTGCAACTCTTCCAATGGGTGAATCACAACCCTAGGAGGGTTTACTCAGAAGCAAGCCCCATTGCCAGCAACCGAGCTTACTCCCAGGTAAAGGATGGCACTTCAGTTCTTTGCGTGAAAATCAGTGGGGTTTAACAGTACTTAACAGGGTTACCTACACTGCTTCTCGAAAACTAGGTCTTAGGTTTAATGCTAATAATCAAGCCTAGCGGCCCAGGCCAGCCTAGATGTGTGTGGGGGGAGGGTGGGAGCGACTCTGTTTGCGCGTGCCCACAGAGAGGGCTCTGAGTGCCACCTCTGGCACCCGTGCCATAGGTTCGCCACCACTGCCTTACACCCACGTAGTGATACCAACAGACTATACCTGCCTCAGAGATCTGGAGGCGGAGGGTTACTGCAAATAAAGCAAACAGTGGAGGAGGAGAAACACGTGCTGGCCGATTATGTGAAAGTCAAGAACAGGCATTGATTGAAATGAAGAACAGAAATTTACGGGAAGTTCAGAGAACCATACAGGAGTACAGAAAAAATGTGACTGAAATGAGGACTGAAAGCTGGCACCACAAAGCACTGTCTGCACAGCCAATTTCTGAAGAAGATCAAGGACAAGGTGGACAATGAAAAGACCTTGCTTTGGTTAACAGCTGGAACTTTGAAAGAGGAAACTGAATCACTGATTTGAGCCGCTCAAGAGCAGCCAATTGGGACAAACACGATCAAGGCCAGAATAGAAAAATCCTTGGATGATGCAAAGTGCAGATTGTGCAAGGAAGCTGATGAAACTGTCGATCATGACCTCAGCTGCTGCAAAAAGGTCGCCCAGACTGAGCACAAACAGAGACACAACTCAGCGGCCAAGATGATCTACTGGAGTTTATGCAAGAATTACAACATAAGAACAGCTAAGAACTGGTGGAAGCATCGTGCAGAGGGGCAGAGAAAGTCATGGAAAATGAGAAGACCAAGGTCTTGTAGGACTTTTTAATCCAAACTGATAAGGTGTTGGCACATAGCACACTGGACATCACAGTGATCGAGGACAAGAAAGTGATCATCATCGACACAGCAATACCTGGTGACAGTAAGGTCACCAAAAACGAACAAGAAGTGTACAGGTGCACATGTAAACAGACCTACCTGATAGTTAGGTTTGATCCCTATTTGCTGTGTGCTTTTTTGAACCCAGGAGGGTCCGAATCATCCACAAGGTATGGGTGTTAACCTTTAAGGCCTTGCGCGGCCTGGGGCCCTCGTACCTCCAGGACCGCCTTACCCCATATGTCCCTACACGGCCTCTGCGTTCGGCAGAGGCCAATTTACTGGTGGTTTCCAGCCCCTCAATGACACGGCTGGCCTCCACCCGGGCCAGGGCTTTTACGGCCCAGGCCCCTGCCTGGTGGAACACTCTTCCTCCAACTGTCCGGGCCCTGCGGGATCTTGGAGAGTTCCGCAGGGCCTGTAAGACCGAGTTGTTCCTCCGGGCTTTTGGAGAGGCCAGCCGCTGATGGTGAGCGCCCTCTTTGTCTCCCCCTTTTAACATCTTGGGAGCTGTGACACCTAGATCTACCAGTTTTATTGATAGTTTTAATACTGGACGCCAAGTGGAACGCTGTAATTTTATGTTTTAATGATGCTATATATTTATATTAATTATTTGTTGTTACTACTGTTTATGTAACATTATTTTGTTGTTCACCGCCCAGAGCCCTCAGGGGATGGGGCAGTATATAAATATGATAATAGAATAAATAAAATAAAATAAAAATCTGGGATTCCATTCCCAAGGAGCATTATAATCTCTGGCCCCCCTGCCTGTCTGAAGCCACTCCAAGTGGGGAGAAAGGGCCGTGGAAATCTCTGGTACCCACCATTTGCTGCAAAAGTTCAGAATTCCCTTCCCAGATTTGCAGATAGCCCCCATGGTAGGCGTATGGCCCCACATGAAGGCTCACTGAGGGTAATTTCTCACTGGCAATTAATGCTGGGCTAGTCACCCGAAATATCCAGATTTCTTCGCAATCTCCCCACTGCTGAACCACAGAACACAGATCAGTCCAGTTCTGGCACTCCCCCCGCCCCCCCTTATCACAGGATTTTCCTGGACCTGTTTGTATATTCACCTTTTTGAAAAAAAAAAACACTCCCATGGGAGCTAATAGGAGATGGGGGCTACACATTTGAGGGTCCATAACTTTGGCCCCCATGAACCAAACTTCACCAAACCTAGGTGGTATCATCAGGAGGTTCTCCTAAAGATACTCTGAAATTTTGGTGCTGCTAGCTTAACAATTGCACCCCTGACAGCAGGTGCCCCCCAAGGGGCAGGCCTAGATGTCTTCACTAGAAACATGCTGCAGTGAGGATGTTGGAACCTGGATGAAAAGGTGCCAATTCTTTTGAAACTTGGGGCCTTTCCCCACTTCCCTTAAGCCCCGCGCTACTCGAGGAGAGTAGCGCCAGGTCCCCCGGCACTCCCCACTGAGAGGGGCGGCGACAGCGCAGCCGCCCCGAAGCTGCTGCTGTCGCGCCCCTCAGCACGCAGCATCCCAGGCGCTCTTCTAAACGGCGCCTTTTGATGGCCCCCCTGCCAAGAGAGCGGGGTCGTGGGGACGGCCGGGCTGGCGCCAGATGATGCAAGGCGTGGCTGGGAGAGCAGCGCCCAGCATAGAGGGGACCGATGGGAGTGGGGAAAGGCCCTTGGTTGTATCTAGATTAAATCCACTTTCACATTTGTTTGCAAGTGGATTTTACTATTCCGCCCAGTTGCAAAGTGCATTGAAAGTGGATTGAAAATGCATTATTCTGCATGTGCGGAAGGGGCCTTCAATAGATGCATAGATGGCTAGAGGCATGGTCCTCTATAATGCAATGAGGCAGCTCCAAACGTCTGAAAGAAAAGTCAAAAGTGCCTCTGAACAGGCACAGAGCGGGGATGGAGGAACACACAGGCAAAGATGGCTGGCCACTTCCTGGGAATCTGGAGTTGGAAATGACCGTGAGAATGGACACCATAATGCTATGTTTCCCTCGCCCCTCAGCAGAAGGGAGGACTGTGTGATGCCCACACTAATCCTCCCCCACCCCCTCCCACAGCCCTGGCCAAGACTGGATCTGACTAAACTGCACAGTCCACATATATTGAGGATCTGGGGTCCAGCTTTCCTAACAGAACAAATTGTTTCCAGACAGAACTGACAACTGGCATTTCTTTTCTTCTTGAAATTCAGCAGTTTTGAGAGAGTGTGGAGGAGGAGGAGAAGGAGGAGTTTGGATTTCTACCAGCTTTTTTCCACCTTGAAGGAACCTCAAACTTCTTTTCTTTCCCTCCCCACAACGAACACCTTGTGAGGCTGGTGGGGCTGAGAGAGTTCTGAGAGAACTGCGACTCAGCCAAGGTCACCCAGCAGGCCTCACGTGGAGGAGCGGGGAAACAAACCCAGTTCACCAAATCAGAGTCCATGCACCGCTCATGTGGAGGAGTGGGGAAACAAACCCGGTTCTCCAGATTAGAGTCCACCCTTTTTACCCACTGCACCACATTATGGCAATCTGGCTCAAAAAGAGTGGAATTTTTAAAAATTTTATATTTAGAATGTTTTAATTTACTTATTATTTATTTAGTCATTTTATTTATTTATTTATTTAGACAGACAGACAGGACAGACAGACAGACAGACTGTTTCCGGACGGCCTTTTGGGATCCCTACTGGAGGCGGCCTAAATTGTAGGGCACGATCTGCACTCTGCACATGCTCAGACTAGACGCTCTAGCTATCCAATTCGGATCCAGGCGCCGGCGGAACCTTCTGTCTAGCCGGGACCGGCCCGTTTGAAGGAGACCGAACCTTTTACAGCCCCCCCCCCCCTTCTGATCCTGCCCTGGGCGCCTTTCCGAAGTCACCCAAGGGGGACGTGGGAACCGATGCGGTTCCCGTGCCAAGCGGGGAAAAGGTGCGGGCTGTCGGGGCCCATCCAGGCCGGGCAGACGTTCACGTGTCGACGGATGGCTTGTCTGAAACGCCACCCGGACCCGGGGGAGGGTCCACGAATGAAGGAGGCCCGAGAGGCGGCCAGCGCCCCGGAGAAGGCAGGCGAGGCTCCGCCCTGCGTGCGCTCCGGAGCCCTTTCCCTTCTCCAAGCCGGCGCCCGTCCCTCCTCCTCCCCACGCCTTCCACGTGGGCCCGCGGGCAGGGCAAGGCAGGGCAGGGCGGGCTCCTTCCCCCGGGCTCCCTCCCAGCCCCAGAGAGAGTCCCTGCCGCTGCCCGGATCAGCTCGCCGCGCGCTCTCGGCTGGCCGGTTCTGGCTCTGCGATCCTTTTCGGGCCGGGTGGCGCGCGCCGGAACTCACTGGATCCGGGAAAGGGGGGGGGGGGCGCACGGGGCTGGAGGACCCCAGGATGTCGCTGCTGTCCTAAACCTGCCAAGGAAGGAAGAGAAGAAGCCGCCGCTTGGAAGAGAAAAAGAACAGCACAGAGAAGTTCGCCTCTTGGGTAAGATCGCAGTTTTTACGCGCCAGGTTTCGGGATCGGGTCGCTTCTCGATGGCAGGATCAGTTCGGTTCTCTGCGTTTGGGGGAGGGGGGGGGATGACAGTCCTCCGAGCCCCGTTGGGTTGTTCCAGTCCCCCCCCCCCTCTTTTCTGTAAAATAAAGTGCGGCTTTGCTTGATCTGCTGCCCACATTGACAGCTGAGATGCTCCAGAGCTTGTTTGGGGGGGCGAGGGCTTGACTGAAGTTGGCCGAAGAGGGCCTTCTTCCTTAAGGTCTCGTCTCTCCCTGCGCCCTACTCGGAATCCGGGTTGTGTGAAAATGGGTGCATTTCTCTTCTCCCTTGCCGTGGGTGCCTGGCGAATGAAAGGAAGCCTTCTAAGCTGACAAGGATGGCTATATGGGTTTAGGAAAGGGCAGGTAGCGAGAGATGCTAGAATTTGTTAGCATCAACAGCAAGGTTGCAACCTGGTGTACATGTTGTGACTATGGATGGACGGATGGAGAGGCAGACTGACAAGAGTCTATCTCTGCAGTTCTTGAAAGGAATAGAATACTTTGTTTCCCCATCCTTTTTAAAAATTGGAATTGTTGACTTTTCAATAACAGAAAAAGAAAGGAAACAAAATTATAAAAACAGAACCCGGATCTTAGCTTCGTTCCAATTCTGGGCATGAAGAGAGCTGAAATAATTGTTGCAAACATATCTTACATAATGTTTTTTTCAGAGATAAATAGCCTTTATAAAAAAGACATTAATAATTAAAAGGCATTTGACAGATATATTTATGTTCCAAGACCTCTCTTACTAAATGCCAGTCCTAATATCAAATCATACACTTCTTGTTTGGTATCATTCGCCATTCAGGGTTTTTTTCTTAACAGTGGAGTGCTTTGATTCACTGATTTCATTTTTATTTAAGACACCTTTATCCAACTGGTCGAACACGCAGGGGATTCAAAGGCTCATCGATATGCGTTGAACAGAACTAGACCGCCTAACGTGCGTTGAACAAAACTAGACCACCCAGTATGGACTTAACGTAGATGATGAACCCTGTGGTCTGTTCTGCTTCTGTGGCTGATCCAAGGCCGCAACCTTTAAGCCAGGAAACGAGAGACTTTGGTCAACCCCAGGTTTGGCTAATCTTGGCTAAAAGGTTTTCAGTTCCCTCTCTTTACAGTTTTAGCCTTAGAAAAATTCTATGGGGCATATCTAGGGAAAATGTAGCCCAGTGCAAAATCTGAGTTTTCCACCACCACCCCATCCCCCGTATGGGTGGCCGCCCTCCCCCACCATGATTAAACAACTTTTGTTGCACTAGGTTGCAGGTGTCAAACTCGCGGCCCTCCAGATGTTATGGACTACAGTTCCCATCATCCCCTGCCAGC
>NC_059426.1:166187452-166202763 GCF_021028975.2 Sphaerodactylus townsendi
CACAAACTGGGATGGGCGGGTAGGCGGGCACGCATCACCTTATATAAATACAAATATAAACAAATAAAAATAAATAAAATCCCCCCCCTGTTGTGACCTTGGGCTTCATCTTCTGAGCCTACGCTGCCCCACAGGGTGGTAAGTGGGGATCAAATGGAGGTAGGAGAGAACCAAGCATAAGCTCCTTGACGCCAGATAGATTGAAATCAAGGAAGAGATGGTCTTATAAACTGGCCATGCATGCTAATGTGAGCTTTTCAGTGGGAGGTCAGGTTTAAAACATCACGGATAGTTGCTGAGGTTCACAGTTATGTGATCAAGATGCTCTAATATGTGTCATGATCAGCCCATGGTTGGTCCTGCCATGTCTCCTGTCTCTGGCCCGAAATGTGAGATCCTTTCTCTCCTCATCCCCCCTCCCTCTTCATTCCTGTGGTTGTATTTTCTCACTCTTTGTGCTGTGCTTCCTAAGCATTGCCTTATCAGCGCATTAGGCACCTGCTGTTGTAGTTCTGTCAGTAATGTAAAATGTAGGTTGTTTTGACCTCGGCGGAGACGGCATCGTCTCTGGACCGTGAGACTGGTGGGGTGCCAGCCAGAGGTGGGATCCAGCAGGTTCTCACAGGTTCCCGAGAGTAGGTTACTAATTATTTGTGTGTGCCGAGAGGGGGTTACTAATTGGTGATTGTGCCACGTGATTTTTGCCTTAGTTACGCCCCTCCTCTCAGCAGTAGCGCGCAGAACTTGAAGCAATCTAGCAGGAGGTACACCGGCATGCGTGGCAGCCTGCACCTGTGTGCATTCGTTTCCTGCCCAAGGACCGGTGCAGCGGCTGTGTCCTTGCCACAGCCCCGCCCAGGAATGCCCCACCCCTGGAATGCCCAGCCACGCCCCCGTCATGCCCCGCCCAGCCCCATTGGCGCTATGCCACAGTTTAAATCCCACCACTATGGGAACCTGTTACTAAAATTTTTGGATCCCACCACTGGTGCCAGCCCCCCTTGGGAACTGGTAGTCAGGGTTGGTGTTATGTGGCATGGCGTATCACGGAGGGCGCCTTACAGTTTATGATTAGTTCTGGCAATAGAAATCTAAATGCTTATTCCTTATTCATAATTAAGAAATCATCTAAACACGGAGTCTCATTGTTGAACCCAGTCCGGGGGCATGACAATATATTAGCTATGTTTTCAATCAGACTCCCAGGTTCTTGATTTCAGGGGAGAATTAACACGCCCGACTTCTTCAGTTTATTAATCTATATATTTTTTAAAATGTACTTTATTGTTTAAAAGGTTAAAAAGGAGACAAAAAGAGGTTACATACAAAATTATCTGAGTCAAACATCGACAGATAGAGAGAGATTAACAAATCAAATTAAAACATGGCAGTAAGAGCATAGAAGATAGTTTAGAAGAGGAAAAAAACCAAACAAGTCCAAAAACACAAAAATAGAGAAATATTCCATTACATTGATAACTTCCCTAATATCAAAATAATAAGAAGAAAAAAGAAAGAGGAAGGTGTATATATTTATACCCCACTGTCCTCCCCAATGGGGATCCAACGCAACTTACAAGATCTTCTTCCGTTTTATCCTCACCACAACCCTGTGAGGTAGATTAGTCTGAGAGTCTGAGACTGGCCCAAAGTTACCCAGCGAGCTTCCATGGCAGAGTTGGGATTTGAACCTGGGTCTCCCAGGTCTTAGTCTGATGCTCTAACCACTATACCATACTGGCTGCTTCGGTGCAGTTCTAAACTGAGGATCAGATGGATGCAGCTTATACATCAGATCCTTTCGGGTATGTAGATTTGCCAACCTCCAGGGGGTGGATGGAGACTTCCTGGGGTGATAACTGACCTCCAGGCAACATAGATAAGTTCACCTGGAGAAAGTGGCCATTTTGGAAGGTGGACCATGAAAATTATTAATTTATTTATTGTTATTAACTGCTGTTGTGTTTTAATGGGTTCAGTTTTATGCTGTATTAAATTGCTGTTGGAAACAGCCATGTTGTGAGCCGCCTCGAGCCCTTCAGGGATGAGGCGGCCTATAAATTTAATAAATAAATAAATAAATAAATAATATCCCATCAAAGCCCCTCCCCAAATCCCACCCTTCTCAAGCTCCACCCCCAAAATCTCCAAGTATTTCCCAAGCCAGCGTTGGGAACCCTAGCCATATGCAGAGGCGTATCAGGGTGAAATGGAACCTGGAGACAACTCCTTCTCAAGGCGCCCACCCCACGCCCCTACCCCCACGCTCAGGGGCGTGGCCCCACCCCAAGCCATGGCCACCACCTTTTGAGCTGGTCTGCAGGGAGGTGGGAGGTGGGTGGGGCTTAGTGGCATGTGATCATGCCCAGTGCCCCCCCATGTGACCAACAAAATGTGTGCCTGGGGTTGTCCCTATAGGCCATACGCATCTGGCTATATGGCAGAGAATTCCAGCTGGGTATAGAAGAAGATCAGTAGCAGTGGCTCGCTTTCCCGAGTTTTGCAATGTTTCCAAAAACAGCCTTTCCAGCGAGGCAGAGAAAAGGGCCTTTGATGTATGGTCTGCATATCATTTGACGGTTAACAATCACTCCTCTGAATCTTGGTCCAAGGAAAACGTCTCTCCACGAGGAAATGAGTCAGGAAATTTGAGATTGCATTATAAGCGTTGCACGGGAATATACATGACATTGCCGAAAACAGAGCAAAAACTAATGAAGACTCCTCGGAAGGCAGGCGCTATCGACGAGTTGGTATTATTTATTAATAAGCCAGAACCTGTTTTGCTCGGTGCGTCAGGCAATTGGTAGCTCAGCATCTTTCTCTATTGCATATAATTTCTACTTTCGCAGCCATAAATACTTCAAAACCATAATAAAAAGATCAGATATTTATTTTTAAAAAACACTAATGTCTAACAGAGCCTGCCACTATCCAAAATCCTGATATCTGAAACTCCTTTTTATCTAGCAGCTTTAGTCTGTTGCCGCAAAAAGAAATGGGAGTTTTGTGTAACAGGAAAATGAACAAAAATGTATTCCCATGCAAGCTTTGACAGACAAGACAGAGTCTATCCCTTCAGTTGTCAAAGCCTATGCTGGGATACGGTTTTGTTCATCTTGAAGGTACCACAACAGTCCTGCTTACCCATGTGTACCTCATGCTTCCCCCAATATAACTAGATATTTTGTGCCTGTGCAAATTTAAAAAATGCTCCTTCACCCCTGCCTCTTTTTTGGTTCTGCCTCCCAGCAGTGGTGGAGCTACAAGGGGGAAAGGGGGGGGTGCACCATGCACAGGGTGCATGCCTGGGGGCCTTGAAAATTCAGCCCTCAAATCCACACTGCTCCAGCATTTTACACTGCAGCCCTGATACCAAGAAAAAGCCCCCTTCCTCAGATTCTGTGATTTGGTCCCGAAGCAGTTTACATCATACAACCCTGTGAGCAGTGGTGGGATCGAAACATTTTAGTAACAGGTTCCCATGGTGGTGGGATTCAAACTGTAGCGTAGTGCCAATGGGGATGGGCGGGGCACGATGGGGGCGTGGCCGGGCATTCTGGGGCGGGGCATTCCTGGGCGGGGCTGTGGCAAGGACGCAGCCGCTGCGCCGGTCCTTGGGCAGGAAACGAATGCACGCAGGCGCAGGCTGCCATGCATGCCGGTGCACCTCCTGCTAGACTGCTTCAAGTTCTGCTACTGCTGAGAGGAGGGGCATAGCTAAGGCAAAAATCACGTGGCAAAATCACCAGTTAGTAACCACCTTTCGGCGCACACAAATTATTAGTAACCTACTCTCGGGAACCTGTGAGAACCTGCTGGATCCCACCTCTGCCTGTGAGGTAGGTTAGGCTGAGAACATTTCTTGTGGTGAACACATTTTGCCTTCTTTTCCGCTTTTCTGGGTCTTTTGAGGGACTTCTGATTGGCCGTTGTGAGAAACAGGATGCTGGATTAGGTGGACCTTTGGGCTGATGCAGCAGGGCCCTTCGAAGCTCATAAAACAAGGGAAGCTGTTTTGACAGAGTCTAATTTTAGCGTTGCCCCCTTCTTTAAAGAAAAACCTGCTGAGCTTGGCACGAATAATTCGTCTCAATGGGGCTGAGTAAAAATCAGTAGTGTGTAAAACCTTTCCCCCTCCTCCTCCTCACTTATATTAAGAGCTGCAAGACAACAGATCTCAGCATCATTCGGTGATGAAAACACAAGCACAGGGCCCCATGATTTACTGGAAGTTGCCGGCAGCCCTAATCCATTATTTATAGCCCAGGGTTTTATGGCCGGGTTTGAAGCGGCAGAAAAAAACTGCAGAGGTTACAGAAGAAGCACAAACACAGTTCATCCAGAACAAACATGTGTACCAGTAAGGAAAACAGAGACCAAGAGAAGATCTGGGCAAAGACGTTCCCCGGGCATGTTTGGAACAGCATTTATTTCTCTCTTCCCAATGAAAGACGAAACAATCGGAAAGTTAAATGGGTTCCTGGACGCTGTAAGCTAGCCCCAGCTTATTCTGGAAAACTCAGCTGTTTGTTATGGCCGGAGTGGCTGACATGTAGATGTGATTGTTTATGTTTCTGGACAAATATGGTATTAGAATCTTCCATATCCGCCTCAGCATCGCGGGGAAGGAGAAAAAGAAAAGGAAGATTTTTATTGACGAGATATCGGACGCGGCTTTGAGAGGCCTCTCGGGGTCTCAGCATCCATGAATGTTGTTGATACAGGGGAGAAAGGGGAAGGCGCCATTTTCACCGGAAATGCCTTTTCTAGACAAGAAGGTATTCCATGCAGGTGGCAGAAAAGCAAAAATGGACACAGAGGAAGGACCTCTGTAAAAATGGACACAGAGGAAGAAGAAGAAGAAGAAGAAGAGTTTGGATTTATATCCCCCCTTTCTCTCCTGCAGGAGACTCAAAGGGGTTGACAATCTCCTTGCCCTTCCCCCCTCACAACAAACACCCTGTGAGGTAGGTGGGGCTGAGAGAGCTCCAAAGAACCATGACTAGCCCAAGGTCACCCAGCTGGCATGTGTGGGAGAGTACAGGCTAATCTGAATTCCCCAGATAAGCCTCCACAGCTCAGGCGGCAGAGCTGGGAATCAAACGCGGTTCCTCCAGATTAGATACACGAGCTCTTAACCTCCTACGCCACTGCTGCTGAAGGTGGCAGAAAAGCAAAAATGTACACAGAGGAAGGACCTCTGTAAAAATGGACACAGAGGAAGACCTCTGGCCATGCTGGCAGGGGGCTGATGGGAATGGTAGTCCACGAACATCTGGAGAGCCGCAGGTTGCAGAATATCTTGGAAGTGAAGTAGGATCGGGGCTGGCTAGTATTTGGATAGTAGACCACCAAAGAAAGTTCAGGGTTGCTGTGCAGAGGTCGGCAATGGCAAACCACCTCCGAACATCTCTTGCCTTGAAAACCCAGTGGGATTGCCATAAATCAGCTTGTGACTTAATGGCAAACAAAAGAAAAATCACACATGCAAGTCTATGAACGTGGGAATCGGCAATAGTTCTTGAGCAACTCTGTACAATGCAGAACTTAGCTCCCCAGCACTGTCCTCTTCATCAAATGAGTCATAAAAGGCTCTACCAGAATCGATCCTGTGATACATACTCTTTTTCAATGCTATTGTTGAGTGAGATCATGAGAATAATAATCTTTTTTTTTTTTTAAAAAAGCAACCCCCACAAACAGTCATAAGTGCTGAGGGAAGCTGGCTTAGCACAGAGGTCGAATCCCCACTACTGTCTTAGCCAGGTTTCAGAATACAAACGACCTCAAACCTGGTTAGTTTGTGTTCTGAAACCTGGCTAAGACGGTAGTGGGGATTCGACCAGTGACTCACTATGTGAATTGAGAGGCCCTGTGTTCAAATTTTTCTGTGACAGGAACTCTCTGAGAACTATCATCTCTTTGCCTCAGCCTCCTCCAACCCCAGTGTTTTATTTATTTATTATTTTATTAAATGTATATGTGTGTATACCAACCAGAGCCTAGCTTTGGTTGGGGAGGGCACATTACAAATTCAATACATTTTCTTAAAAAAATCTTGCCATTCCCAACTGGAGTGGAACTCAGAGAGGTGTACAAACAAGTTAAAAACATCAAATAATAGGTTCCCATAAAACTAGTACTAAGATCTAAACTTAAAAACCCAGTGGTTGGTAGACAATCAACAATATACTCCACACTATACTGTGGTATATTATTATTATTGTAGATTTCACAGCTGCCAGATCTTTAGCTGGTTGTTGGCCTTCATTACAATTCGAGCCTCACCCAGAGGCCTAGGAAGTTGTAATGTATCGGCGTAGCATTCGTGCGGATCCCAGCAGGGCTGCCTTCTGAATTTGACAGATGTTAATTTTGTCAATTCGAAGATGTTTTAAGGGCTGCCCTAGTGTTTTTGGGATATTTATTATTATTATTATTATTATTATTATTATTATTATTATTATTATTATTATTTACGTTTGTATACCGCACTCCCCCAAGTTTGTATACCACCTTATAGTGGTTAAGAGTGTTTGACCAGAACACTGTGACCCACATTTAAATCCTGAACTAGGACACTGAGACCTGGGTAAGTTGGTCTCAATGTCCTAGACCAGTGATGGCGAACCTTTTCGAGACCGAGTGCCCAAGTTGCAACCCAAAACCCACTTATTTATCACAAAGTGCCAACACGGCCATTTAACCTGAATACTGAGGTTTTCGTTTAGAAAAAACAGTTGGCTCTGAGACGTGCGTTACTCGGGAGTAAGCTTGGTGGTAGTCGGTGGCTTTGCTTTGAAGCAACCGTGCAACTCTTCCAACGGGTGAATCACAACCCTAGGAGGGTTTACTCAGAAGCAAGCCCCATTGCCAGCAACCGAGCTTACTGCCAGGTAAAGGATCGCGCTTTAGTTCTTTGCATGAAAATCAGTGGGGTTTAGCAGCACTTAACAGGGTTACCTACACTGCTTCCCCAAAACTAGGTCTTAGGTTTAATGCTAATAATTGAGCCCAGCGGTCCAGGCTAGCCTAAATGGGGGGGGAGGGACTCTGTTTGCACGTGCCCACAGAGAGGGCTCTGAGTGCCACCTCTGGCACCCGTGCCATAGGTTCGCCACCACTGTCCTAGACTTTGGCTAGTTGGTCCTTCTTAGTCCAGGTGGTCTTTTGATTGTAAGGCTAGACATGGTGGAGGAATTAATCACGAGCTTTTAGGGGGAGTGCTCTGGCTGAGCGGAAGAGCCTCCGCTTGGCTCTTCCAGTTTCAATCCCTGGCATATCGTGTTAAAAGGATCTAGCAGTAGATGATATGGAAGACCTGATGCTGAAACCCTGGAAAGCGACTGCCAGTCAGAGTAGACAATACTGACAAGGCAGTAGGTGACGAGAAAGACTCTGCCTGTGACCCTGGGGGGGGGGGCAGCTGCCAATCTGAGTAGACAATCCTGACCTTGATGGACTGAGGGCTTGATATGACCATTGACAAGGAAGTGAGTGATGGGAAATACCCGATGTGGAGACCCTGGAGAGCGACTGCCAGTCAGAGTAGACAATACCGACTCTGCAGCGACGGTCTGATTGAGAAGAAAGAAGCTTCGTATATCTTGGAGGAATGACAGGATGAACATATGATGGATACCATCTAGCCAAGCCCCTGATTTCCTTGTCCCAACAGACCACATCTCTTTTCACTTAGCATATAAGTGAGGCCGGTTTTATCCGTGCCAAACAATATCCGCTAATGTCGGAGCACATCTGCTCTCCTCCTATAAACATCGCCTGCGCTTCGGCAAAGAAGCCAAGATCATCTGTCTAATCTCCTTTCTACTGGTGTAAGAATTCTCAAGTGCTCTGAACCGTTTAATGTTGTGCCCTGACAAATGGGCAGCAAGAAACCTTCTCTGTTGCTCACATGGTGTATAAGTGAAGAAGGTGAAGAAGAAGAGGAAGAGGAGGAAGAGTTTGGATTGATATCCCACCTTTCTCTCCTGTAAGAAGGCTCTCCTAGAAGAAGAAGAAGAAGAAGAAGAAGAAGAAGAAGAAGAAGAAGAAGAAGAAGAAGAAGAAGAAGAAGAAGAGGAGGAGGAGGAGGAGGAGGAGGAGGGCGAGGTTTGGATACATATCTTGCCTTTTTCTCTGGCAGGAGTCTCAAGGGGCTAACAATCTCCTTGCCTTCCCCTCATAAACCCTGTGGTAGGTGGGGCTGAGAGAGCTCCGAAAAGCTGTGACTAGCCCAAGGTCACCCAGCTGGCGTGTGTGGGAGTGCACAGGCTAATCTGAATTCCCCAGATAAGCCTCCACAGCTGAGGCGGCAGAGCGGGGAATCAAACTCAGTTCCTCCAGATTAGAATGCACCTGCTCTTAACCACTACGCCACTGCTGCTCCTTATAAGGAGGTGGCTTACAAACTCCTTTCCTTTTCTTTCCCCACAACAGACACCTTGTGAGGTAGGTGGGGCGGAGAGATTTCTGAGAGAACTGTGACTAGCCCAAGGTCACCCCTCAGGCTTCACGTGGAGCAGCAGGGGAACAAATATTTTCTTGCTTGGAGCTGGTTGATGAAGAAGTAAAACCTCTGCAGAGAACATGGAGCCATCTTGTGGACAGACCTTATTACTGCATGCCTGTATCTCACACAAAAACACGGTTTTTTTCATACTGTGAATCAGCCTGTTGGTCTGTATGCTGTCTACTCTGGCTGGCAGTAGCTCCCCTGCATCTGAATTGGCCAATCACATCTTCTGTTAGACCAGAACCTTTCCATAGCTAGGCCAAGGACTGAATCGGGGACTTTCTGCATGAAACACTGATACTGTGCTAGCCCCTTCCCCCTGAAGGACTGGACTATGTGAGGAGTCCTTCTCTTCACCTGTCCTTTCTTCTGTACATACAACAGACATTGCTAGGAGTACTTATTCTTCTTCTAATTAATTTTTAATTAAAATCCATACAAACTTCACAGTACATAGCAGAGTATCCTTATCAACAATCCAAATCTATTCTACTTCTACAACTCCATTACGAAAAAAGCAATTTTATTTATTACATAAAATCCTTCCTTCCACTATCATCTTCTAAATTCAACCATCCATTATGGAAAGAAAGAAAGAAAAGTACTAAGGGGGCATCCTCCCCGCCAATTGGTGCTGTTACTCAGAGGTGGGATCCAGCAGGTTCTGACCAGTTCCCGAGAGTGGGTTACTAATTATTTGTGTGTGCTGAGAGGGGGTTACTAATTGGGTCCGCTTTTCCATCTCCGTGCCCTCGCCTCCCCGAGAGGCATCCTGCCTTTGAACGTGAAAGTTCCATATAGCAATTGCGACTAATAATGTCACTCCCTGAACTGGGTTAATCCCTTTCAGGTACTGCAATTCATGGATTCTCAGCCTTTCGTACCTTTTATCTCACCAGTCTCTATCAAAGAACCTGTGTGTTTCACCATTGCTGTGTTCAGATTTGCGATTTGGGGCATTTTCTATACTGTGATGATGATTTAGAAATGACCTGGTGATAAAAAAAGTTGGGAGTCATGGTGGGGTGGCTGCCCATGGGGGGGGGGGGGCATCCAACTCAGGTTTTGCCCAGGGCTGAGCCTAGGTACGCCTCTGTCCCCTTTGCTGAGGGGGGCTGGCGAGGGAACCTGTTACTAAAATTTTTGGATCCCACCACTGCTATTACTGCCCCCCACTGGCCCACTGCCCCCACCGGCTGTTACTGCCCCACCCCACCCCTCACTTGTTGGGTGACCCACCCTCCTGTCCCAGCCCAAGGGCCAATCTTTCAAGTTCTCTTCCAAGCAGTTGCTACCCTTTGTCCCCCCATTCTGGGTCAGCTGCCTGTGGGGTGAAGAGCTTCCTTGCGCCTTCCCTGCTCCACGTGGCTTTTAGGAAACACTGCATCATACCCTTCTGCATCACTAACAGGCACACCTTCCAAGGTCCCAAGCAGGCGTCCTTTGATGGGTCAGGTCCTAAAATTCTGGTGCCAAAGAAAGACTCCTCGGGATGGAGGAAGGTGCTGCTATTAATGAAGAGTTTGCACACATCCCATGTTGCCAACCCAGAGAAGTGTCCCCCCCCCCAAAATCCCACGGTTCCCCAGAACACAACCTGAAAACTGCTACTTCAGACAAAAGTCCCAACCCCGACACAAACACAGACGCTCCTGCCACATCCCAAGAAATCCTTGAGGCATTTTCTTTCCCAAACTTGGAAGTTTATTAAATATAAGCAAGTTTATTGCACTCAGGTAGCATCTGTATGTACAAAGCTGGAGAGGGTGAAGTTGTCAAATTATTAGTCCGTTCAGAACCAGTTTATGGCTGTTGTTATAAGAGTGATCTTCAAAATATTTTCAGTAAGCCTCGTGCTGGAATGCCCACTTCTCTCTTGGGCTGGTACGGACTGTAGGGTTGTAGAGAAGCTGGACATTTGGCAGATGGCAGTGGAGGGGTGACAGGCTGCAGCTGCGCACTTTCACACATCTAGAAATACAGGATCTTTGCCCTCTTTTGCATATGGACACTTGACAAGAGGAGGAAGAGTTGAAAGCCCACCGCTGCTATCTGTACAGTGAGTTCGGCCGCTTGTGCAGACTCCCACGGCTCAATTCCCACAGCTTCTATCTTTCCAATTTCCATATATTTACTTTGTTTAATCCATAGGGCGCAATTCTCCTCCTTCACCACTATCCCTCTCGGCCTAGTTGTTAGCGTTCCATTCATATGTTCCCTTTGCATGTACTAGCAGGTAGGCAATACCGTTCTCCAAGGGTGGTCAAGGCTGAAGGATAGGATTTTCATGCCAACCTAATCCTCAAATTTACACGCCTAAGGCTGTATTCAGACATCTCAATAAATTGTGGTTTAAAGGTATTCAGACATCTCAATAAACTGTGGTTTGAGCATTCCACCATATCTGTAAGCTGTTGGCTGCTAGGATTCTTTGGCTAGATTTCAAACTAGGGTTTGTCGCTGGTTTTGCAATCATAGTTTGGACATCCTATTTACCTGAAAGGCAGACTAAGGGTTTCCCCCTAGGAGTGCTGTCCAGAAGAACAGGGATATTCTTAAATTTGCATACATATTACAATAATCATTTTTTAGTGTTCGTCTTACCCACACGGTCATTGTCTTCTCGGGTAAATAGGGTAGTTGTGATTTGCTATAATACATGAACTCACAAATCTGTTTGTAGAGCAGCTCCATTCTCTGTAAGATTGTCCTCTGCACTGGGACATAGAAAGGAGGCAAGAACCTACCAGTTATACACAAACTGGAATTTGTTACTTACATCTGGCAGAGTAACTAGAACATACCACAGTTCACCATCATATCTGAATGCAGCCCAAACCTAATCCACTCTGTTGGTAGGTAATCTCAGGAAATTTACAGTAAGGTTCTTCCGCGACCACCAAACCATCTCAAAAATTGACTCTTTGGCCCCTTCCGCACATGCAAAATAATGCGTTTTCAAACCACTTTCACAACTGTTTGCAAGTGGATTTTGCCATTCCGCACAGCTTCAAAGAGCACTGAAAGCAGTTTGAAAGTGCATTATTCTGCACGTGCGGAACGAGCCTTTGTTTCCACAGGTTTAAGCTGTTCTGTAAAACCAGTTTTGAAATGAAACACTGCTTTGATATTCATCCCAGTGTCATACTGTATAAATTATTAGCCCCGTGAATAACGTTACTAATCCCGGCATCTGAATACTTATAAAATTACCTCTGTAAGTTCAACATAGTATTTTAACACAACTTAAATAAAATGTACAGAATATGGCAGCTATGTACACATCCACCCAATATCCCATTGTTACTATAAAACAAATTCATGGGGAGAACTGTTATTAAGGTAGAATACTGTGGGTTACCATTATCAAATCCAAAACAGTCTAATTCCAACAATTCTGTGTAGCCTCCCTTGAGTCCAAGGAGAAAGGGGAAAAATATTGATATCCAGAGATGTTAGAGACAAAAGATTTGACAGAAACAGAGAACTACCTCTCACACAGTGGAACGCCAGTGTTTAGACTGTGGCTTGGTGAATGTATAGATCTGGCTAGCTGACCTAGAACTGAGTGGGCAAACCAAATGATACTTCTTCAAAATGTAGTTGGGAGGGAAATAGTATTTTGGAACGGGTTACAAATCCACTGAAAAATAAAAAAATCACACACATACGGCCCAAAACAATTTATTTGACACAAGGGGGGCATTCAAATATGTGACTGCGGTATAGCCCTTTCTACCATTTTCAGGGAACTCTGCTAATTCATTTCCCCCTCATTCTGCAGATCCAGACTGCAGAAGTGGGGAAATGATGTTCTTTTTTGGGGGTGGTGGTGGTGTAGGGGTGCCATTTTTGAATGCCCTCCCATAAATAATTCCGAGCAACAGAAACATTTGTAGGTAGAGTGTGTGCGCATGTGATATCCTGGGGGATTTCCCACCTTCTACTGTAGTGTGTGGTCTCGGCTTACCAATTCTGGATTGGGAAATATTTGAAGATTTTGTGCGTGGGATGTGTGTGTGTGTTGAGCCTGGGGAGGGTGCCACACAATCCACCTTCCAAAGCAGTCCTTTTCTCCAAGGGAGCTCATCTCTGCTACTTGGGGAGCACCTGAAACCCCAGGAGACCTCCAGCCACCATCTGGAGGTTGGCAACTAAGAGCCGGAACGCAGTGGCGTCTGTGATGTTGCCAAACCCGTACGTGGGCGCAGGGTTGGAGTGTGACATCTTTGCAGGGGCGAGACTATCTTAATCAGACAGCCTGGCACATGCATTTCTCATAGCACGGTCGGGCCTAGGCCCAAAAGCTTTTCATGGGGTCGTGAATGGTTCATCTGGCTGTCAGTGCCCATTTACGAGACCGGAAAAGGAAGTTCTTTCAAACAGAAGCTGATGGTCGTGAGGTGAACACAGAACAATCTGTAGCCATGTTTAGATATCTGAAGGTGTCATGGAAGATGCTATCGCTACAGTAAAGGGAAGTCACATATGACTGCGAAAAGCATCTTTGCCTTTTGATCTCCTGAAGGGAGGACAGGAAGCCATACAAAGGTGCCAGGATGAAACGTCAAAGGCCTAAGTTACCTCGTGGCCTGAACAGAGTTTTCCTGAGAAGGGGAAAACAAAGGGTTTTGGATTCCATCTTGAGACGTGGTCAGAGAAGCATCTCTGGGCCATGGGTTCCCGGAATGGGGACAAAGAAAAAAAAGGAATGTAACCAGCTGAGCAACCTCAGTGCATTTAAGTTTTATTTCTTTGATTTCTGTTTTTCAATAAAAAATCGTTGAGACCTGAGCTGGTTGGAGTTATTGGAGAAAAGAATCCAGGTTTTACTGAAACAAGCGTGGCTCTCCCAGGCTTGCTTTCATGATAGAAGGGATGTCATACTGGGGAGGGAGCAAGCTTGTTTTCTGCTGCTCCAGAGACTGGGACCAGGAGTAATCGGTTCAAGGTGAAGGAAAAGAGATCCCACTTAAACATCAGGAAAAACTTCTTAACAATAAGGGATGCTAGACAGTGGAATGAACTACCTCGGAGGGTGGTGGAGCCTCCTGCTTTGCAGGTTTTTAAAGAGAGGCTGGATGGCCATCTGACAGGAGTGCTTTGATTGTGTGTTCCTGCATGGCAGGGGGTTGGGCTTGAGGGCCCTTGGGGTCTCTTCCAACTCTGATTCTGCTATTTTTCTAGTATAGAACCATTTGATGTGGGAGGCCCCATTCCTGGAGCCTCATCCCTTGACTTTAGGAGGAGGCTGACTTTAGGAGGAGGCTCTTCTGACCAAGAAGAGACCATTCCAGTATGCAGAAGGCCCAGAACCTGCACGGCCTTGAGGAGAGAATTTTTGATTAAGGCACGTATCAAAGACTCTTCCCCACTCCCTTCTGCAATTCCTTCCACCTGGACGTCGATCTGCTAAATATTCAAAGACCAAATCCGGGCTCTGCCTGCTTTCGACGTGCACCTTTGGAACACCTCTGGATTGCGATGCCACCGAAAATACTTCTTTGGAGTTTAATTTTTCTGCCGGGTACCGCCACCTGCAGAAGAAGCCAGAAGTCAGTTTTCTGGTGCTGCTGGGGAGAAAACAAACGGTTGAACCCAGGAGTTTTGGGAAGGCAATTGGCAAGGCTGGGCATTAACAGGGCAAGAGCGTTTATATGTGAAAGAAAACTGGAGTTACTTTCTAATCAGGATCTCTCTCTTCTCACAAGAAGAAGTACACACGTGACCCAAGCACCAGGGAGACTCACGTGTGCCCCAACTCAATACCAACTAAAATTGATGTTGGAATACAACCTCTGAGTTGGATCCGGCTTGCCTTTTCTCTTGGCTTAGCTCATCCCATCTGGCTTGTGTATATGTGGGTCCCATGATCGCAAGAACAGCCTTTTTGAAGCCTCAAGGGGGATTCCTCCTTCCTGTTTCACCGGCACCGAAAGTGGTTGGGTCGAAACCTCTGTCTTTTCCCCCTGCAGTGGCTAGAAGACTATGGGCACTTTCGCACATGCAGAATAATGCAATTTCAATCCATTTTCAGTGCACTTCTAACAACTGTTTGCGAGTGGATTTTTCTACTTCTCACAGTAAAATCCAGCTGCAAAGTGCATTAAAACGCCATATGGTTTATACGGAACGCTGTAATTTTATGTAATTTTATATATTTAATGATGTTACTGATTTTAAATGTTATTGTTATTGCTACATTGTTTATAATATCTGCTGTTCACCGCCCAGAGCCCCTAGGGGATGGGGCGGTTTATAAATGCAATAATAAATAAATAAATAAATAAATAAATAAATAAAAGTGCATTGAAAGTGCATTATTCTGCATGTGTGGAAATGCCCTTTGGCTAAAAGAATACGGTTTCTATAAGCAGAAGCGTACCAGGGGTAAATGGCGCCCAGAGACAAATTGTCTCCAGGACGCCCCCCCAGGCTCTGCCCCCACTACCCTAGCTCCACCCCCTGATGCCCCAGGCGCCACCCCCACTGCCCTCGATCCCGCCCATGTCAACATGGACATGGGCAAGGTCTAGGGTGCCCCCCCAGACTCTCCCTGCCAGCTGGGCTCCCAACCGGCAGCCTGCAGTCTCTTCTGACCTCCCCTCCGGGAAGGCCAGAAGAGACTGCACGTCCATTATGGAGACCTTCTTTTTTATAACTAAGGCTGGGGGTGGGGCTTGGGGAGCATGAAGTCCCACCCCTTCCTTAAGGGAGTATTCAGAGCAAGACTCAAAAAGTCTTTGATGTCATATAATCTATTTACAAGTATATGTACAGAAATTCAAAAGCA
>NC_059426.1:166202863-166222943 GCF_021028975.2 Sphaerodactylus townsendi
CTGGCGTGGCAAAGTTCCTTATACCAACACTAGCGGTACCCAGCCACGCGTTGCTGTGGGTTATTGTGGTGAAATGGGAAAGGAAGAGACACTGATCCTTCCCTCTCCCTCCGCTAGTGTGGGTGGGTCGTATCCAGATGCTGGGCCCCCTCCCTCCCCTCCCTTGCATGCCACCCCTCACTCTCTCCCCTCCCTCACGTTTCTTCCCTTGCATGCAACCCCTCCCCCTCCCTCCCCCTCGTGTGTATGTGTGTGTATGTGCTTCACTTCCACTCGAATTATTGCCTATTTACTGTTTTCACTGCTCATATCTGGCCACCTGAGCGAACATTCTAAGCAGCACGAACATTCTAAGGGTGAAAGTTACACACAGGCAGCTGCATATTCTTCACCATGGAGCGCCAGGAAAAAGGCATTTTACCTGGGCCAGGTGTGAAATTTCAGATATGTGAACATCTAAGAACACTCTCGCCTGGCTGACTACAGTGGCTGGGAATTTTCAGAGGAATTGGCCCAGCAGTTACTGAGTTATACCATCACTAACAAATACACGGTTTGCTTTTTATATATATAGATACAAGGAAGTTGTCGCATGTGGGGAGCAGAAGAGGAACATAGGAAACTTCCTTGTACCAACAGCAAAAGCACTTCAGGTGTGCACCTGATGCTGTGGCAGGGCATAGAGGAGGTAAGCCCCACTGTCCATAATTAGCCCATGTTGACAAAGTGGTGGAGACTTCCAAGTATAGTGTGAAATAGCTTTGGTCTGCCTATACCAGTGGTTCTCAACCTGGGGGTCACGACCCCTTTGGGGGTCGAACGACCCTTTCACAGGGGTTGCCTAAGACCATCGGAAAACGGTCTTTTTATATTTTATATATACCAATTTTATGGTTGGGGGTCACCACAACATGAGGAACTGTATTAAAGGGTTGCAGCATTAGGAAGGTTGATCTGAGATTGCAAATGCCTTAACAGACCAGGTGCTCGGGAGCAACAGCCGCAGAAGGCCATTGCTTTCACATCCTGCATGTGAGCTCCCAAAGACACCTGGTGGGCCACTGCGAGTAGCAGAGTGCTGGACTAGATGGACTCTGGTCTGATCCAGCTGGCTTGTTCTTATGTTCTTAAGGTTGAGAACCACTGACCTATACCAACCTGAATGGCCTTTTCATACAGGGCTTTCACTTCATCTGTCGACGACGACAGCTTTCGCTCGAGTTCCCGCAGTTTCTTTAAATTGGAACTGGATTCAGACCGTATTGCATCAAGGTTGATTCTGAAAAAAAAAGGAACGAGCTGTAAAATTATATAGGTAAACGGCAACTTGTACTCTGAAGGCCCAGCACACTGCATACACACATAATGAGCCTTACGTTAGTGACACTCTGAACTTTTCCACATTCTCATTTCCTTTGCTCCCCAGTTCCTGTTTTTTCAGGAGCAGGAATCTGTTTTACTCCCTCTAGTGCAGTGATGGCGAACCTACGGCACGAGAGCCCTCTCTGCGGGCACGCGCGCACAAGGTTCATCATGCGGAGGGGTAGAAAATCACACACACACCCCACACACACACATCTAGCTGGCTTGGGCCACTAGGCACGACGCCCCGCGGAGAGCAGGGAGGACTCGGCTGGTGGGCCTGGTGCCTGAGGGGCAGAGGCCTGTGGGGCAGAGGCAGAAGAGGCGGAGATGCTAGAGAGGTGCAGAGCAGTGCGCGCGGGACTTGCTGGAGGCTAGAGCAGGCTGGATCCTGCTCGAGCTGGTGGGGCGGAGGCAGAGGGGTGGGGTGGAGGCACTGGAGCAGTGCAGGGCACAGGTGGGTGCACGCAGGACTAAAACCTCAGTATCCAGGTTAAATTGCCGTGTTGGCACTTTGCGATACATAAGTGGGTTTGGGGTTGGAATGTTGGCACTCTGTTTTGAAAAGGTTCGTCATCACTGCTCCAGTGGAAAACACATGTGGAACTGAACCCTCTCCCTGAAGAAGCAGAAACTTAGAAGTAAGGAAAATGAAAATGCAAAAAAGGCCACTGTCTCTCATTCTAATCTATTTTAAAAGGTTGTTCTGATGGCAGAAAGAAACGGAGCAAGAGTGGCACAGAAATTTACTAGGCAGACAGCATGCAAGGACAAAATCTGATGAAGAAAATGCACACGTACAATTTGCAATCTTCAGCAAATATCTACTGATATTTAATCTATTCATTACAACCCATTAGGGATAAGATGGTATGGATACAGCTCTTAAAGCAATGTTCTCTTCCTGCTCAACAGAAATTAATCTGGGAGAAAGATTACTCTCGATCCATTTCCAATCCTCTGTTGAGAAGCTCAGATTTAAATCCTCGTTCCACTTTTGTTGAAAACTACAAAGTCACCCAAATAAAACATAGGCCCTTTCCGCATAGGCGGCGCTGCTGCAACGCAGCAGCGCCGACCTGACTGCGCTCCCCCTCCCCCAGGGCGGCGTCAGGCCGCCCTAAACAACAACCCTTTAAAGGGTTGTTGTTGAGGGGAAAGCGTCTTCCCGGGGGCGCGGTGCGAACCGTGCCGCCGGGAACACGCTGTTTCCCCTTCCCTTTCCCATGTACCTCTCGTTAATACCGCCCGTCCTGCTGGCCTCCCTGGTCCCTCCCTCGCTGTCCTCCGACCCCCACAATTGTTGGGAGGGCAGCGTGGGCAGGCTGATGAAGCGAGCAGGACGGCAACACGAGCAATCTATGGGAAAGGGAAGGGGGGAAGAGGCGGCTCCATGAGGAGCCGCCTGCCGGCCTCTCCAGAGGCCGTCCGCATGCCTGCATGCGAACGGCCTCCACCTCCACGCCGGCGAAATTCCTGCTGGCGTGGAGGCGGCCTTACGGCCGTGCGGAAACAGCCAAAGTTCTTCACTCTTCAGTTTCAGAACTGCTTAACAGAGGCTCATTCTGCACATGCAGAATAATGCACTTTCAAATTGCTTTCAGTGCTCTTTGAAGCTGTGCGGAATGGCAAAATCCACGTGCAAACAGTTGTGAAAGTGGTTTGAAAACACATTATTTTGCATGTGCAGAAGGGGCCAGAATTTGGAAGGGGGCTTTAATAATGAGATTAATGTACTTAACTTGGTGCTGGACTAGGAATTAGATAGAGTTGTTGAGGAAGATTAAATACTAATATAAAGAGATCACATTAGAGTCTGTGCTCGCTTTAGGACTGGCTCCGAAGAGAAATCAAGAACAAGTCACGGGTTTGCATACTCCCTTCTCCCTTTATCATAGGAAAACCAGACCAAACAAATGAAAATCCTGTGGTTCTATAAAAGCGGTCTTTCTTCTGTTCAAGGCAAATTAAACTCTCTCTGAAATATTATCTTATGCAGAGTTATGACCACCACTTCAATGGGAATAACTGCTTCTGATTGCGCTGTTAACCTCCCAAAGTTTGCTTTGCTTTGTGGGGAGAACAGCAGAAGCAGAAATTCCCAGGCAATTTCATCCTGGGGACAATCTCAGAGGCAAAAACCATTCTTGACTAAACCAGAGGCTTATGTTTGATGTCTGCTGAAGCAGCTGTTTATCCTGTATCTGTAGACACAAGAACAATGGAACGAGTGATCTGAGGATTTGTCCCTGGGAGACCAGCCATCTCCTCACGTCCATAAAGAATGTGGCCTTCATTGAGCTATCACTTCATGGAGTTATCCTAGATTCTTCAGTACACAGTGCATGGCCCTGTCAAGGAGGTCTTGGGCAAGAAACGGGCTTGATCTGGAGAAATGGGCACGTGTTGTGCCAAGATTTCAATAGTCTGCATCAAAGCCAGGCCCTAGAAAGCAAGATATTAAGAAGGATATTGACAAGAAGAAGAAGAGGAAGAAGAGTTTGGATTTATATCCTCCCTTTCTCTCCTGCAGGAGACTCAAAGGGGCTTACAATCTCCTTGCCCTTCCCCCCTCACAACAAACACCCTTGTGAGGTAGATGGGGCTGAGAGAGCTCCCAGAAGCTGTGACTAGCCCAAGGTCACCCAGCTGGTGTGTGTGGGAGTGTACAGGCTAATCTGAATTCCCCAGATAAGCCTCCACAGCTCAGGCGGCAGAGCTGGGAATCAAACCTGGTTCCTCCAGATTAGATACACGAGCTCTTAACCTCCTATGCCACGAGCTCTTAACCTCCTACGCCACTGCTGCTCCACAAACTAGAACAGGTCCAGAGGAGGGCAACCAAAATGGTAAAAGGACTGGAATCCATGCCCTACGAGGAGAGACTCAGGGAGCTGGGGATGCTAAGTCTGGAGAAGCGAAGGTTAAGGGGGGACATGATAGCTATGTTTAAATATCTGAAGGGATGCCATGTCGAAGAGGAAGCAATCTTGTTCTCTGCTGCCTCAGAGACTAGGACACGGAGTAATGGATTCAAGGTGAGGGAAAAGAGATTCCACCTAAACGTTAGGAAGAACTTCCTGACTGTCAGGGCCGTTCGACAGTGGAACTCAATGCCTCGGAGAGTGGTGGAGTCTCCTTCTTTGGAGGTTTTTAAACAGAGGCTGGATGAACATATGTCGGGAGTGCTTTGATTGTGTGTTCCTGCATGGCAGGGGGTTGGACTTGATGGCCCTTATGGCCTCTTCCAACTGTATGATTCTATGATCTTATTAATTCAAATTGAGCTAGGTGCCCCTGAAAGCAATCACCCAAAATCGGCACCTAGTGGCTTAACTGGTTGAACGGCAGCCTGCATTTTACAAATTCTTTCAGTAAAGGTCAACAAACTCAATATAACATGAGCCTATGTCTATGTTTTTATGACGTCGTTCCTTGGAGAAGTTATTCTTGTGTTTCCTTCCTAGTGCAGATGTTTCTAATGCCTGAATCTCCTTAGTGACTGAGTTTGTAAAGGCCGTAAGGGCAGGGATATCCACTCCAGGTATGAACGCGGACTTGGGCCTAAATCTGCTTCCTTGTCTAACATCCCCCATCTTTCCATAATCATTCTTAAGCCTGATGTTACAAGTTAATTTAAACAGGTCTACTCTCGTTCTAAATACATTATGCTGAAGTTTGGGGATGACACCCAGTTCCAGATTCAATACCTGCTCTGGTGCTGGGGTTAGGGATTTAGAAGAAAGAGTAATAAGTAGACTTTCCATTGCACGTGATACATACTTACCCAGCGGCTTTTGAAACGCATTCAAGATCTTTGGGAAGCTGCAGCAAGTCTGTGTGAGATTTTTCTACTTCCTGGCGGGGGAAACAAGAAAGTGGGGGTTATTGGGTTAGAGAATGATTATTCTGGTTTGCATACCAGATAGTACATAATGATAAAGGAAGATCCCTCTTAGTCCCCTTGATCTCACTGTCTGGTAGTAGTGTCTGGGTAGACGGTCAGCATGGTGTACTGGTTATGAGCTGCAGGCTCCAATCTGGAGAAATGGGTTTGATTCCCCACTCCTCCACATGAGCGGCAGACTCTTATCAGGTGAATTGTGTCTGCTTCCCTGCTACTCCTCATAAAGCCAGCTGGGTGACCTTGGGCCAGTCACAGTTCTCTCAGAACTTGCTCGGCCCCACCAACCTCACAAGGTGTCTCTTGTGGGGAGGGAAAGGCAAGCTGCTTTGAGACCCTTTAACGGTAGAAAAACCCCCAACTCTTTGGCCCCTTCCGCACACGCAAAATAATGTGTTTTCAAACCACTTTCACAACTGTTTGCAAATGGATTTTGCTATTCTGCACAGCTTCAAAGAGCACTGAAAGCAGTTTGAAAGTGCATTATTCTGCATGTGCGAAATGAGCCTTCTTCTAGTTCACATCATCAGAGAGCACTTTAGTTGGTACTGCTAGAAAATAAGAAGGCCAGACTTCAGGGTCAACCTCGTGGGAGGAGTTGGGGAGGGCGGGGTCAGGGCCTGGTGTGACACTTATGTCACTTCCAGTAACAACTGGAAGTGACACAAGGGATGCTCTAGGATTTTGCAAAAACTCTATGGTTTTACCATGGAGTTTTTGCAAAATGTGAGGTAATCCCCTAAGTCCCTTCTGGTTTTTACCACAGGTGGCATAAGCGCACTGGCGCAATACTGGCATGTATTTGTTCCTGCTATGGTTGCCAACCACCAGGTGGGGCCTGGAGATCTCCTGGAATTACAATGGACTTCTAGGCACCAGTTTCCCCTGAAGAGAATGGCAGCTTTGGTGACTGGACTCAATGGCATTATGCTGTGCTGATGTCCCTCCATTCTCCAGGTTCCATCTTTAAAATCTAGGAGCGGGCAACCCTAGTTCCTGCCTCCATTTGCTCCTGCCTGTGCCTGAGGTGCTGATAGCCAACAAGAGGGAATCCCTACTAGGAAAGAAAGAGGAGAATACAAACCTTGATGAGATCCTACTAAAAAACCCTTAGAAAGAGGAAAGTCTAAGGCCCCTTCTGCACATGCAGAATAATGCACTTTCAATGCACTTTGCAACTGGATTTTACTGGGCGGAATAGCAAAATGCACTTGCAAACAGTTGTGAATGTGGATTGAAAGTGCATTACTCCGCATGTGCAGAAGGGGCCGCAGTGAAGTAACATACAGCCTAATGAAAGAGCTTCAGTGAACGTAGAAGAAGTTATCTCTGGTTAGGCTTGTACAATTAATCCAGTTTAGGAACAAAAAGAAGCTAATGGGGTTTTGTGCTTGGCAGAGATTTATATAATCAAATCACCAAAACCGAACTTATTTGTCACAGTGAACAGTTGGGAAAAAAAGCAAGGTATAAATGTTTCTACCTTTTGAGCCTTCAGTCAAACTTTTCAGGTAGAACTAGGAGATATTTAAGCAGTAAACTATTTTAAAATAATTGGAGATATTTTAAAATAATTGGAGATATTTAAGCAGTAAACTATATTAAAATAGTTGGAAATTAACATTAGGACATGCTGCATTGAACATTATATCTGGAAACACATGGGAAAAAAATTCTGAAGTTAGGTGAAATATGCATGCTGAATTTTGCATTTAGAAACAACAGAAAATACCTCTAAAATGTGGTGAAGTAGGGTAATCCGGGTTTGGTTTGCTTTGGTTTCGGTTAACTTGAGCAAGGTGCCAATTTTAAAGCCGTCAGCGTCTCCTGTGTGACTTCCCTAAGGAAAGAAACCAAGCCAAACCAGAAAGAAGTGTGAACAACCAAACCAGTCACTGAAGCAACTCATGATATTTTCACGTAGGTATATGGAAGGCTACGGAAGGCTTACACAAAGTTAGACTGCAAAAAGCAAAAAATAATTCCTTACATAGTTCAAAAAGTTTCCAACTTTGAGGATCAGTTGGCAGAAAACTGGCAACCGGTGACTTTGGAGCAGATCTAAAAAAAACAACAAACAGAATAAAATACTTTGCATAGATGCAACCTGTGCATCTTTGACGTAGCCTGCTAGCAGCATATAGTCGTCAACATTGATCATGGTGCTAAAATTCTGCAGGTTCCTTTTTCCCCCCTGCTGTCAGGTCACAGCTGACTTATGGCAACCCTATCAGATTTTCAAGACAAGAGACATTCAGAGGTGGTTTGCCATCGCCTGCATCTGCATCATGCTCCTGGCATTCCTTGAAGGTCTCCCATCCAAATACATACCAAGGTTGAGCCTGAGAGACTGTGGCCCCTTCCGCACATGCAGAATAATGCACTTTCAATCCACTTTCACCATTGTTTGCAAGTTTGCTATACCGCACAGTAGAATCCAGCTGCAAAGTGCATTGAAAGTGGATTGAAAGTGGATTATTCTGCATGTGCGGAAGGGGTTTGTGACTCACCCAAGGTCACCCAGCAGGTTTCCACAGCAGAGTGGGGATTTGAGCCTGGGTTTTCCAGATCCTAGTCTGACTCTTAACCACTACACCATGCTGACTCCAAATTCACCACTACAAATGCTGAAACCCGTAGAAACAGTGGAATACATGGAATCCCATAGAACTAAGACTCGTACTAAACATTATGATAAACACAGGGCTTCTGCCAAAAACAGCAGTCACGTGTCTAGCGCCCTTCTCTCCCCTCTACATTTGTCTGGTAGAACTTGACCTATCTCCTATCTGTAATGTTCTGTTTCCCCACCTACCCTGCCTATGGCATGGAGAAGGGGCAGGGAGATCCTGACATCAGGATGTGGTAAATTCTACCTAAACATTATGGAGGTGTAACACCTTAAGAAGATGTTAGCTCTCTTAAAACTTTTTATGACCCACAACAAACACCCCTCTGGTTGTAACATTTGTGTGACAAGCAAGGTTCAATTGACACTCCCTAAATGAAAACAGAATCTTTTCAAAGTGGTGTTATGCTGGAAGAAAAAGATTGCCTAGAATGGGTTTAAAAAATGGCTTCAAGGATTTTGGTATTCAGCACAGTAAAATCCAGCTGCAAAGTGCATTGAAAGAGGATTGAAAGTGCATTATTCTGAATGTGCGGAAGTGGCCCAACAGAGGTTTCTTTTTTAATTCTTGGGCTATACAGATGAGATTAGCCAAATGTAGAGACGTGAAACACACGGATGACCTAAACCAGGCTTACATTTCACGCAGGGTGAACACACTTCGTCTGAGCACACACAGATCTTAAAATACCTTCACAGGCTCGGCTGACAGTTTCCGCTTTGGGTTGTAGCATCTCCAGTACAACTGCAGTCTCCTCACACATCAGCATACACTCAATCCGCAGTTGGTAGCTAGGAGGAAGAATTGGGACAAACGCCATGAGACAGATTTAAGAGAATGCAGGTAAATGCTCTACCAGATAGCTGCTTCATATCAATTTGTGCAGCATGGAGGACTTTGGCCAAACCGAAATGGCAAATGATACTGCTTCGGACGTGCTCCAACCGTGTAGTTTAATCATAAGCACCATACACAAGCTGGAGTTTTTAGAAGTTAAATAATGAACTGGAGATTAAAGTCTGATCGTGAAGTGAACATACAATTGCCCTGACCTGGATGGCCAAGGCTAGCTTGAGCTCATCAGTGATTGAGAATAACAAAACACCTCTGAACATATCTTGCCCTGAAAATGTTACGGGGTTGCTGAAAGTTGGTTTGACTGGATAGCCCTTTCCACCAGCACACACAGCAGAACAGTGCTGTTTATTTATTTATTGGATTTATATCCTGCCCTTTCCCTTCCTGGGACAGCCAGGACGAATGCAATATAAATACAAAAATATGCAACTTCCACATAAACAATAAATCCCCAGGGATTAAAATACTTCTTGGTGCCGTACTACAATCCAATAAGATCTTCACGGTTGGACAACCCAGGAGGAGGGACATAACACAATGACATAGACCAGCCACGTGACTCCAAAACCTTCAGGTGTTTCACCTGGGCAGAGCTCAGCCCTGATATTTCCCATTTCAAAAAGAAAAAAAAAGAAAAGCATTTGTGAGAGCTGGACAATGCCCATGAGGTCACAACTTGCAGCCCAATCCAGATCCATGGGGGGCTGGTGACAGGGCTGTTGTGCCGCTGACCTGCTGCCTCCAGAGGGCTTTCTGGTGGTGCAGGGCGGAAGAAAAAGTTGAACGCGCCCCCTGCCACCAGAAAGCCCTCTACAGGACTTAATGGACTTGGGGTGGCATAACCCCAAGACCCAGGCCACAGTATAACCAGCTGCAAACCTGGGGTGGAAGCTGACTAACATTGGCTCCACCCCCAGAAATGCCCCAGCTCGCTCCCACCCCCACACTATGCTGGCATCCGATTGGGTCACCAATGCAGCTCCACAGTGCCATAGGTTCACCACCACTGGTCTAGAGGGATGTAATAGTATCTCTCTATTCTGCCTTGGTCAGGCCTCACCTACTGTGTGCAGTTCTGGGCATAGCAGTTCAATAAGGATATTGACAAACTGGAGCAGGTGCAGTATAGAAGAAGAAGAAGAAGAAGAAGAAGAAGAAGAAGAAGAAGAAGAAGAAGAAGAAGAAGAAGAAGAAGAAGAAGAAGAAGAAGAAGAAGAAGAAGAAGAAGAAGAGTAGGAGTTTGGATTTATATCCCTCCTTTTCTCTCCTGTAGGAGACTCAAAGGGGCTTACAATCTCCTTGCCCTTCCCCCCTCACAACAAACACCCTGTGAGGTAGGTGGGGCCGAGAGAGCTCAGAAGAACTGTGACTAGCCCAAGGTCACCCAGCTGGCGAGTGTGGGAGTGCACAGGCTAATCTGAATTCCCCGGATAAGCCTCCACAGCTCAAGCGGCAGAGCGGGGAATCAAACCCGGTTCCTCCAGATTAGAATGCACCTGCTCTTAACCACGCCAGGGACAGCTGGTGGAGGGGGCAAGCGTGTCAGCATACCCCTCTGCCACTGCTAAAGTGCATTCCCCCCACCTGGATTGGGCATTTTCAAAGCATTGTGTGCGGCTTGAACCCAAATAGCCTATTAAAAACGAAAATGGAGCATAGGAGGACTCCTTTACCTAGGAACCCCGAGGAGGAGGAGATAGAACTGATCGGCATTCGCTAACTTCTCCTTTTCTTCTTTGAAGGATTTCAGGTTTTCTATCTAACAACAGAACAGAAGTAGCGTTAAAGCCCAATCGCTGCATCTCTGTTTGTGACACAAACAAGAACCGAATGGAGGGGCCGGAACGAGCCAACGAAAATGCCGTACTTCATGCTTTTCCGGTAGCAGTTTCAGCAGCTGTTTGAGAACCTCCACGTCAAACTTCGTCCTGTCCCCTTTCCGGATCATGTCGACCACCTCCTCGTTTTTGCTACAGGCAAGACAGGAGTGCAGATTAGAAGCCATCAAAATTTACGCCAGCCCCTCCCATGTGGATTGGTGTCAGGATGGCCCCAGGTTTGACAGCGGGGAGGGATGCTCAGGGTGAGGGATGCTCCTCTCCTATTTCTGCCAGTTGGCCTTGGGGGCCTGGTTTAGCTCAAATCCTTACAGGTGTGAAATGCCTTCTGTCCTTTGTACTTTCGCTTTGATCCTGTGGGAACGGGGTTGGCGCCTTTTGGCCAGGGGAGCGGGGGTGGGGGAGGGTGGGGGGGGGGGAAAGTGGGATTTAAGCCCAAGATTTGCTTGTGATCTTCAGAATCATCAGTTACTGTCCCTGATCTTTAGTATTCCCAATGAAGACTATAGCTAACCATCTACAGCAGCCATTCTCAACCAGGGTTCCGTGGTACCCTGGGGTGCCGTGAGCATGTCCCAGGGGTACCGCGGCAACACTACCGCCCCCCTCCCCTCATTTTTGTGGTGTCTCCCACCGGCACCAGCAAGGACATGGAGCTGGCCCATGGGGCAGGGCCTGCCACAAGGTCAGCAGCCACCCCCACCCCCAGTGCTTCCCTTCACCCTGGGAGGGGAAGGTGGGGGGTGTGGCAAGCAGGGGCAATGGGAGGGGAAGGTGGGGGGTGGCGGCAGTGGTACCGTGAGATATGAAGAGTGAGGTCAAGGGTACCCTGACCTCAAAAAGGTTGGGAAACACTGATCTACAGTTTCTTTATTTTGGACTGAAGTCTGACATTTGGAGAAGATATGCATCCAGTACTGGACTCTCAGTTGTATAGGGGGCATCTACAATATTTGGTGGCCTGGACTAATTATCCCCCCTGGATTTAACAAATGGGTGGGTGCTGACAAAGTCCGAGCCCCTAGGCTTATCAAATCCTTTCACAAAGCATACCCTAACAGACTAGGTGGGAGGGGCCCTAATCGCGGTGGAATGTCAGGGACAGCCCCTGGACACTGAGGTGCTTCCTGCAATACCTTGGCTTTACAGCAGATGGGGCTGATAAGGAAGGTATTTGGAATGACAAAAAGGGTTACTTTCACTTTGGGGTAATTGTGACAAGATAGATGTGATCTGTCTGCATATATAATGGATCTTTCTCCTCTTGGATCTTTATTGCTAGTTATCTACCAATGCAGATAACTAGGCTGATCCTGACAAGTTGTTCAAGGAGTAAATAGGACGAGCCTGGTGCTCCATGGAGGTTACGAGTCAAGTGGCTGTATATGTGTCTCTCGCGGCCTTGGGGTACCTAGCGCTCAAACAACTCTGTTGACACTTTCTTTGGGAAAAAGGGAGGTGGGAATTCTAGGGGACAAATGTCCTAACGAAAGCCAGATTAAGCAGAACTGGGTTTCTCAAGTTGAGTGCCTTGCTGTCTTGCAATAAACACTTCTGATCAACATATCCAGAGTCTGTTTACAGACTGAAGGTCCAGGGACCTAACAATTACAGCCCCCCCCCCCCCCCAAGCCAGACTGAAGAGTTGGATGAAGCCTTCCTGGAACAGAGGATCAAACTTTCAGAAAGGAAAGAAGTAATAGTAATGGGAGATTTCAATTACATCCAGATATTTGCCAAACTCTGCCAAGACTATCAGGTTCAACACATTTCTCACTTGTCTTGCAGACAATTTCATGGTCCAGAAGCTGGAAGCAGCAACAAGGGAAATGGCTATTTTAGATCAGATTCGAACCAAGTGTGATCACTAAAAGTCAACACGGGTTTCTCAAAACCAGATCATGCCAGGCTGCTCTCATCTCTTTTTTTGATAGAGTGACATACTTGGTAGATGAAGGGAATGCTGTTGATGTCGTATACCTAGATTTTAGTAAAGCGTTTGATAAGGTGCCCCATGACATTCTTGCAAGTAAGCTAGTAAAATGTGGACTGGACAGTGCTACTGTTAGATGGATTTGCAATTGGTCGATTGACCGAACCAAAAGAGGGCTCATCAATGGCTCATCTTCATCCTGGAGAGAAGTGGCTAGTGGGGTGCCACAGGATTCTGTCCTGGGCCTAGTGCTAGTCAATATTTTTTTTCTGTGACTTGGATGATGAAATAGAGGGCATGCTAATCAAATTTGCAGATGACACCAAATTAGGAAGAGTAGCTAATACCCTAGAGCAGACCTGGGCATTATATGACCCTGACTGGCCCCCCTGCCGTGCTGGGGAGCGAGGCACCTTTGAAAGCCCCGCAGAAGCTGGTTGCCTTGGCTGCTGGCTTCTGCGGGGCTTTCAAAAGCACCTCGCCCCCTGCCTTTTGGCCCGGCCCCCCACAATATTTTCTGTTTCTTATGCGGCCCCATGGAAAAAATAATTGCCCACCCCTGCCCTAGAGGACAGAGTCAGGATTCAAAATGACCTGGACAGGTTAGAAAGATGGGCCAAAGCTAACAAAATGATTTTCAACAGAGATAAATGTAAGATACTCCATTTAGGCAGGAAAAAAATGAAATGCACAGATATAGGATGGGTGACACCTGGCTTGACAACAGTACATGGGGAAGGGATCTGGGAGTTTTAGTAGACCACAAGCTGAACCTGAGTCAGTAATATGATGTGGCAGCCAAGAAAGCCAATGCAGTTCTGGGATGCATCAATAGGAGTACAGTGTCTTGATTAAGGGATGTAATAGTACCTTTCTATTCTGCATTGGTCAGAACTCACCTGAAATACTGTGTTCAGTTCTGAGCACTGCAATTTAAGAAGGATATTGACAAGCTGGAATGCGTCCAGAGGAAGGCAACCAAAATGGTAAAAAGTCTGGAATGCATACCCTATGACAGTGATGGCGAACCTATGGCACGGGTACCAGAGGTGGCACTCGGAGCCCTCTTTGTGGCACACACAGAGTTCATCATGTGGGAGGCAGAAAATCGCCCCCCCCCCCCCCCCCCCACACACACACACATCTAGGCTGGCCTGGGCAACTGAGCATGACATGCACGCACTGCAGTGAGCAGGGAGGACTCGGCTGACGGGCCTGGTGCCTGTGCTCTGGGTGGCTGCTGCCCAAGGTGGGGTGGTGCAGAGGAGTCAGAGATGCTAGAGAGGCACAGAGCGGTGTGCGCGGGTCTTGCTGGAGGCTACAGCAGGCTGGCCCCTTCTTGAGTGGGTGGGATGGAGGAAGGGGGAGCCAACCGGTTTTTTCTAAACTAAAACCTCAGCATTCAGGTTAAATTGCCGGGTTGGCACTTTGCGGTAAATAAGTGGGGTTTGGGTTGCAATTTGGGCACTCGGTCTCAAAAGGGTTCGCCATCGCTGCCCTATGAGGAGAGACTAAGGGAGCTGGGGATGTTTAGTTTGGCAAACAGAAGTGGTGACATGATAGCCGTGTTTAGATATTTGAAGGAATGTCATGTTGAAGAGGGAGCAAGCTTGTTTTCTGCTGCTCCAGAGACTAGGACACGGAGTAATGGGTTCAAGGTGCAGGAAAAGAGATTCCATCTACACCAGGGATCTTCAAACATGGCCCTCCAGATGTTCATGGGCTACAACTCCCATCAGTTACTTGGTCATGCTGCCAGGGGCTGATGGGAATTGTAGTCCATGAACATCTGGAGGGCCATAGTTTGAAGACCCCTGATCTAAACATTAGGAGGAACTTCCTGACTGTCAGGGCTGTCCGACAGTGGAATACACTTCCTTGGAGTGTAGTGGAGTCTCGCTCTTTGGAGGTTTTTAAACAGAGGCTGGATGACCATCTGTCAGGTGTGCTTTGATTGTGTGTTCCTGCATTGCAGGGGGTTGGACTTGATGGCCTTTTGGTCTCTTCCAACTCTACGACTCTATGAATGCGGCAGTGGACAAAAGCAGCCTTTTTAATGAGACTCTTGACAAATGTACATCTCCTGTGCAGATGTGGCGCTCTCGTGCGGATCGATTCTTCTTATAAACCCAAGAGAATTATGTACCGGCCAGCTTATGTGCGATTGTAGAAATCTCACCACTTAAATTGCTTCAGGAAGATGTTCAAATTGAGGCTCTTCTTTGCGTCCAGAAATGTGATCTGTGCGTGGAAAAAAAATTACATACTACTACTACTAATAAAAACCTTAATAAGGTATACTTTTCTTTTCCAACCTTGGCTTTTCAATATATGCTCATCTTAAAGCGGAATACTGCCTTGAGGAATGGCTGAGAATAACAAATAGAGGGGGGACACAGCTATTTGTTTAAAGCCTTAACAACAATTCTAAGGAAAGCTACATCTTTCAAAGTTCTGTGACTTCAAAGGACTTTGAAGATGTTAATCAGCCCAATCCAGAGGGCTGTGGCAGCCAGATGGCGCCACCGCCGCTGCGAACTCTGGCTAGAAGGGAACTAGGGCAGCGCACGGGACTTCCGCAGCGAAGAAAGAAAGAAAAAACTCAGCTGTTGGAGAATCTCCGTAGCCCAAAACAGACAAACCACCCAAAACGGACCCAGTGGAAGCTGACTAAGGTCAGCTCCACCCCTGGGAATGCCTCGTCTACCTGTAGGCAGGTGTGGCTCTGGGGCAGGTAGCCTCTTCTGGGTTGGGAACAGCACAGCTCCACTTACCCAACTCACATCCTGTTTTGCCCTTTTTGGAACTCACCGTGTTCTCAGATCAGAAAATCCCTGAGGTTTCTGAAACTTGTTAGAACCTAGAACCAGGGGGCATACATTGAAAATGCTGGGGGGAAGAATTAGGACTACTAAAAGGAAACACTTCTTCACGCAACGTGTGATTGGTGTTTGGGATATGCTGCCACAGGAGGTGGTGATGGCCACTAACCTGGATAGCTTTAAAAGGGGCTTGGACAGATTTATGGAGGAGAAGTCGATTTATGGCTACCAATCTTGATCCTCTTTGATCTGAGATTGCAAATGCCTTAACAGACCAGGTGCTCTGGAGCAACAGCCGCAGAAGGCCATTGCTTTCACATCCTGCATGTGAGTTCCCAAAGGCACCTGGTGGGCCACTGAGAGTAGCAGAGAGCTGGACTAAATGGACTCTGGTCTGATCCAGCTGGCTTGTTCTTATGTTCTTATGATTTTTTCTCTCTCTCTCTTCGCAGGGAAAGTGAAGGAGATCACTGCATTAAGCTTTCTTCAGGTATTCTCACTCCTCCCCACCTTTCCCCTCCCACACAACAGCAGTTTTCCCCCATTTTGAAATGATCAGTAGAGTTTTCTTTTTTAATTGGGTGGACCGAGCAGGGTGGGTTGATATGAAATGAATCTCGTGGTACCTCTTTGGGTTCTGTCTTCACCGGGGCTGCCGCTTTGTCCTTGGGCTTGGTTTGTGGGAAGCAAAACAATTGTTCGATGCTCGAATAGTCCAGCTCAACCGATTCCTCGCTGTTGCTGGTTGCCGAAGCCCACATGGAATGACCTTCTGCAAGACAAAATACACCAAAGCTAGCTGCAGTGGCTATTTTTCTGACAAACGTGGTCCTGTGAAGCGAGAACAGACTGTAGGAACTAGAGAGGGGAGTAAAATAGGCAGGGGTCATTCCTAAAAAGCTGACATGACAATAAACATCACTACATACCATGGCAGCATTTATTCTCTTTCGGTTCAAATATATGAAAGATGCCGTGAATTATTTATGTAGTGACATCAATGCGCACAAGACCTTATGAAGTACCGGATAATAGTTCTCTGCCTTGAGGAGTTTACAATTTGAACATCTGATGTAAACAGGAAGAAGAAGAGGAAGAGTTTGGATATATACCCCCCTTTCTTTCCTGTAAGGAGACTCAAAGGGGCTTGCAATCTGCTTTCCCTCCCCCCTCCCACAACAAACACCCTGTGAGGTGGGTGGGACTGAGAGAGCTCCGAAGAGCTGTGACTAGTCCAAGGTCACCCAGCCGGCATGCGTTGGAGTGTACAGGCTAATCTAGTTCCCCAGATAAGCTTCCACAGCTCAAGTGGCAGAGCGGGGAATCAAACCCAGTTCTCCAGATTAGAGTGCACCTGCTCTTAACCACTATGCCACTGCTGCTTGCCAGGGATCGTCATACCCCTGCAGGAGGCAGGAAATCTCCAACCCTCAGAGGTATTGCCTGCCTGCATTCCAGCAGCTGGCAGGAGAAAACAAAACAAAAATGGTGTTGAATCTGGAGGTGTCAATTTATATCCATAAATACCTGGATATTTTTGGGGGTGGAGCCTGAAGAAGGTGGAATTTGGGGAGGGGAAGGGAAGGGAGGGACTTCAGCGAGGAATACTGCCATAGAGTCCACTTCCAAACAGTGGCGTATCTACCTTGCCCCCGGGCGCCACTCTTCTGGTCATGTGGGGGGCACAAAATCACGTGACCAGGAAGTCCTGCTGCCTTGTCATTTTCGCGGACTCATCTGTATCAGTCGAGGCATGCAAAAACGACGAGGCAGCAGGACTTCCTGCTACCTCCAAGCGCCCACAACAACACCCTGGACTCCCCCCTTCCTTCCCCCATTCTGCCAACTGGGCTCCCAGCCGGCAGGGGGAGTCTGGGGGGGGGGGGAAGTGGGCACCCTAGACCTTACCCATGTCCATGGTGACATGGGCGGGGTCAAGGGCAGGGGGTGGAGCCTGGGGGCATCGGGGCGGAGCCGGGGGCGTCCTGGAGACAATTTGTCTCTGGGCGCCATTTACCCCCGGTACGCCTCTGCTTCCAAAGTGGCCATTTCTCTAGGTGAGCTGGTCTCTGTCACCTGGAGATTAATGGCAATCCCAGGAGATCTCCAGCCATCCCTTGGGGATATGGCAATGCTACTCCACTCTCAACTTTTGCCAGACCGACACCTGAAGCCACTCGGTCCAAATTACTCTCCCTCCTTTCCCGCCCGCAGATTGTAAACTGGAGCAAGAATTGGCCAGATATGTGGGTAACACATTCTAAATAGCCATCTGAGAATTACGATGCACTGAATGTATTTAGTATGTTTTGATTACTGACTTACTGACACAGTGTTTTTCTATGGAATTCAAACCTGTGTTAGCCGCCCTGAGCCCAGCCTTGGCCGGGGAGGGCAGGATACCAAATGAAATAAATAAAAAACCTGAGGAGTACCCACCTCTTACCACGTTGGAGGGGAGCTTCTGCCAGTTCAGTTTCTTCATCCGGAGCGTGGGAGTCCTCACCATCTTGTGGAAGGGTCGGGCATACCCCAGCGAATAACTGACCTGGGCCACGACCACCTCTTCCACGTTGCCACCCAGAGGGGGAGGAGGTGGAACCTCTCCCATGCTGGGAAATGGGGGAGGTGGTGGTATTCCTCCTATACCAGGCAGTGGGGGAGGTGGTGGGATCCCTGCCACGCCAAGCAGAGGGGGAGGTGGGGGTGGCATTCCTGGCAGTGGAGGGGGTGGTGGTATTGCGGTCATACCAAGCAGAGGCGGAGGCGGGGGTGGCATTCCCGGCAGCGGGGGAGGTGGAGGTATCCCTGCCATGCCAGGCAGAAGGGGAGGTGGAGGTGGTATTGTTGGAAGAGGAGGAGGTGGAGGGATCACAGTTATATCAGGGAGAGGGGGTGGCGGTGGAGGGACACCCAGAGTACTAAGCAGAGGAGGAGCAGGAGGTGGAACTGCTGTGGCCCCAGGCAAAGGTGGTGGCAGCGGCGGGTGTACAGATATGGCTGGCGTTCCAGGAAGTGGAGAAGCTGGGGTTGGAGGAGGAAGGGCAGCCAACGGGAGGCAGCTTTGCCCCGGCAGTGCCGAACAAACGGCCTGCTCGGATGAGACAATGTTCTCAGGCACATTTGGTGGCTCTAGAATAGACGGGACACCAGAAGGGTTGGTGGCCGGAGGACAGTTTTGGGTCGCTTTGGAAAACGGCTCCAAGTCTCCGCTGGTCTGTGTGCTCTCGTTGACCTTGCTGGCCTGCTTTTTTGGGTCCGAACTGCATTTCTTCGGGTGCTTCTTTATGGACAACAGTCTCTCCATGACTTCTTCTACGCTGTTGTCTTGGACTGTGAGGGGAGAAAGGGGGGGGAATCAAGCAGGTGACACCAAACAGTCGGAAAGACAACCGGAGTCCAATTAAATGCCTGGAAGGACACAAAGTCCAACACTTGGGTGATCACCATAGGACAGATGTAGAAGCATCTTCACTCATTAACTTGTGGAACTCATGGCTTCAGAGTGTCATGATGGAGGCCAATTTTGTTGGCTTTAAGAGGGGATTAGACAGATTCATGGAGGAGAAGACCTTGGGTCTCCTGGGAAGTGTAGTTCCCACCAGGCCGTTTTCAACCTGAAGGGAACAGGCTGCTTCTCCAGCCTGTACTATTTCATTAAGGTTAGTGGGAAGGGCGGGGGGAGGCGATTTTCCGCCCCCTCCCAGGTGCGTGCCCAGGGCAACGCGCCCCCCGTCCCCTGGTAGCTCCGCCTCTGGACACAGATGAAATGAGGATGTTTATATGCCCGACTCTTACAGGGAAATACTTCTCTGAGGAGACACGTTCCTGCATTTTTCTCTATCTCTGAAAATCTTTTTAAAAATATAATAATGCCATGCCGGATGTAAAGCCTTGCGATCTGAGAAATGAACAGACGTTAGGGGCAAAATAGGGAAGAAAAAGACCCTGGATTTTGTAGCTTTTCACTTCAAGTTACGAATCTGCATCATGGGTTACAGAGTGCTTGCGACTTACCATCACTGGCAAGCAAGATGGCTCTGTTGACCAGGATCGCTAAGGATTCCCACAGGAGCGTGCTGGAGTGAAGGGAAGGTTCTAGATGCAAGAGGCTCTGGAGGATGGACAGCAGCTGGACAGAGATGGGGAAGCTGCTCACCTGAAAGGTAAAGCAGTGCCGTGCTATTGAAACAACAATCCAGAAGAAGATGAGGATAACCACAATATTGTTATTGATGACAACAACAATATGTTACTCACATGCTAATGGGTGGATCCCACTCAACACATGTAAATCTAGCTTGCTAATTGCACCCTTTTCTTGTTAACAGACAATGGTTCTTTCCCCCACCCTGGACACTCCAACAGGTGTATATACTCCACTTGCTTTCCTACTATCAGACCCTCTGAAGATGCCAGCCACAGATGCAGGCGAAACGTCAGGAGAGAATGCTGCTAGAACACGGCCATACAGTCCGGAAACCACACAGCACCCCAACAATATTGTCATCATCACAACAAAACAATAATAACAACAACCCCTTTGAAGAACTTCTGAAAACCTCCCCCCCGCCCGCCCTTAGTGTGTGGATCTTTTAGGTGCACTCTGTCAATTGATATTGCTAATGAGGAAAACTGAACTGGCGGAATAAGCCGGCCGCACTCACTTTGTTGAACAGAGAGGAGAAAACTGCGTGATGATCGCTCATGTCAATCCCATCACAAATCCTTAA